>NC_086340.1:33843211-34073211 GCF_032445375.1 Bacillus rossius redtenbacheri | reverse complement strand
AATTAAGTATTGCTGCTAAAGTATAGGTGTTATCTTCTTGAATGGGTTAAAATAAAGCCTTGGTAGTTTCATACACATAGGCTAGTTGTTCTGCTAATGCAATGATGACTTCACATCTTTCGGAACTGACAGTACTTGATGTTACTTCCCAACGTGTTCTGAGCATGGCAGACATTTTTGTCATCAATAGAATTACAATACGTTTTGCCTTGGTATCTGATTTTGTTATGTCTATTATCCAGAACTTTGTAAAAATAATGCTCCGATGGTTTCATACAGACAATTGTGTTGTTCTTTTAATGCATTGAACAATCTCTTCTTTGGAACTGAAAGTACATTATGTTTCTTTCCTATTGTTTACTGACACTGGAGGCTCTTAATAACTATACAATTTTTAATATGTATGCATACCTGCCATTATTTTTGTTTTTACTGTAATTTGTACCGAAAATAATATACATTACAATTGTTTGGAAATTCTTAGAATCTTTTTACTGTTTTTACTTTTTTTTTCTTCCTGGAAGTGAAATGTTTATATTGATTTCTGTGTTTTGTATCTGTTACAATAGGGCGGCTCATCGTATTTGGTTGCGTAAAAATAGAAAGGTAAAAAGTATTAAACGTAACTAATGTGAGCTGACCCATTTATTAAAAGACGTAAAACAAATTTTTATTTTCTCTCTGTGGGACAACCGTAAGGAGAAATTTATAAACAGACCTTCATTTCTGTCTCGGGAATGCAGCATGAGCTGTTAGGTTTTTAATCTGTACCTCTTCAGAAGTTTATTGCATGTGTATGAATATATATAGTGAAGTTTTTGTGCCACCATAATTTTAATGAAAGTATAAAAAAAACTGTAAGGGCCCATTTTTAGGTTTGACGTATTTGGTTTGGAACTGTTTCATGTAACACCAAAAGTGAAAAAGACCTGAACTATTCATTTTGTAGTATGTGCTGTTTTGATATAAAATTTTCTCATGGCAGTAAGAACAATGTTATTAAACGTGTTAAAAGTTGGAATTGGTAAGTAATGTGAAATCTGTCTGGACAAACAAAAAATCAGCTGTTTCTTTACGACGTGCTTTCATAGCAACATGGATATGATTTAAGCTAAATGCAATTTCAAAGTTAAATTTAATGTAACATTGATTACTTTATTGTTTCCGATCACACTGAAAATTGGTTCCAGTAAAGGATTCCACTTAAGACACAGTTAAAAGGTATAGTTGCGGGTAACATAAAACTGCTTTGATAATTGAGAAATAGAATCCGCCACTACTACCACAGTGGACCATTTTCTTTGTAAACAAATGGCAACAGTGAAATAAATAAAATACGAGGGCTTTTATTATTTTTCAATCTTCGATGGTGTATAAAAAAAGATAAATTTACATAAAAATAATTTTTTACAAAAAGATTAGTAGTGCCCTATTATTTTTCTTCATAATCGCCTAAACGGTTGAGGCATTTGTCATATTGAAACATAAGCTTCTTGATGCTATCTTTGAAGAAGTTAGCCGTCAGTGAGGAGAGATAAAGGGTGTGTGTGTGTATGTATGTGTGTGTGTGTGTCTGTATATATATATGAATGAGTTGACAATGGTTTTAGGGTCTAGGGATCATGAAAAAGAAAACTATACAAAAAATTTGCCGGAAGTCGCACCATGGTAACGGCTACAATACATAGGTAGTATTTCGTTGAAACCTATCTTATAATTGGATTGAGAGATTATTTTAAAATAAGATTTTATGTCTTTAATGTTAAATCGTACTGTTGGTATATTTGAAACAGCGTTATCGATAACTAAATAGCTATTAATAGCTATCTTTAAACTACTTTCTAAGTTACAGGATTAAGTGTTGTCAATTTACAAGCCTGTCTAAATTTTTTTTTTAGATATAATGACAGATTAAACATAGGTACTTCTAACGATACTAATCCTTTTGGTTTTTTGCAAACACTCATCCTAGGAGTAGAAAGTAAAACTGTTTTTGCCTTTGCTTCTGAGTTAGATACATGGGTTAACTTTAAATATGTAAAAAGATGCACGCTTAGGTATGGACACATAATTAATCATGTTTTTTTGCTAATGCAATGATGACTTCACATCTTTCGGAACTGACAGTACTTGATGTTACTTCCCAATGTGTACTGAGCATGGCAGAGGTTTCTGTTATCTACCTATAGAAGGAACTTGGAGTACGTGATGTTAATTTCCCGATGAGTTCTGAGAATAAGTCATCTGTTCTTGTTCCATATAGAAGATAAAATAATGAAGTATAGCTGCTAAAGTAGGTGTTGTTTTGCTTGAATGGGTAAAAGTAAAGCCTTGGGGGTTTCATACACATAGGCAAGTTGTTCTGCTAATGCAATGATGACTTCACATCTTTCAGAACTGACTGTACTTGATGTTACTTCCCAACGTGTACTGAGCATGGCAGAGGTGTCTGTTATTTACCTATAGAAGGAACTGGGAGTAGGTGATGGTACTTTCCCGATGAGTTCTGAGAATAAGTCATTTGTTTGTGTTCCATATAGAAGATAAAATAATGAAGTATAGCTGCTAAAGTAGGTGTAGTTTTCCTTGAATGGGCAAAAGTAAAGCCTGGCAAGTTGTTCTGCTAATGCAATGATGAATTCACATCTTTCGGAACTGACTATACTTGACTTCCCAACGTGTATTGAGCATGGCAGAGGTTTCTGTTATCTACCTATAGAAGGAATTCGGAGTACGTGATGTTACTTTCCCAATGAGTTCTGAGAATAAGTCATCTGTTCGTGTTCCATATAGAAAATAAAATAATAAAGTATAGCTGCTAAATTAGGTGTAGTTTTGCTTGAATGGGTAAAAGTAAAGCTTTGGGGGTTTCATACACATAGGCAAGTTGTTCTGCTAATGCAATGATGACTTCACATCTTTTGGAACTGACTGTACTTGATGCTACTTCCCAACGTGTACTGAGCATGGCAGAGGTTTCTGTTATCTACCTATAGAAGGAACTGGGAGTAGTTGATGGAACTTTCCCGATGAGTTCTGAGAATAAGTCATTGGTTCGTGTTCCATATTCAGTAGAACCCTGTTATAATGTTCCTGCATATAATGTTTTCCTGCTTATAATGTCATATTTTTGAAGTCCCAATATTTCCCCCATAAGGACAATGTATTTATTTCCTGCATATAATGTTCATAAATAGTGTAATTTCCTGCTTATAATGTTTGCTTTCTAACATTCAATAAATGGGGAAAAAATGTTTGAAAACCAAATTATTCCAACACTTACGATAAAAAGTTTCCTTTATGTATGTTTATGTTTACAATCACTGCCATACAATACTTGAAGTTTGTTAAAATACAATTTAATGCAATATACTGAAGGTACACAATGTTCATAGCTACGTGTCAGTTGGCACCCTTAGTCAACTCTTCTCTTCCTTGACATTCCAGTGGGTATTCAGATGCACGTACATAGTCCTACGATATTTAAGTTGCCAACTATTGAGCGAGGGCATAACTAAAAGTGTTTTCTATTGCTTACTAATAATTTTTTTTTTCCTTTTATATGTAGGAATCCCAAAATTAAACATTTTCAGGTGGCGAAGGAGTAGACTTTCTCACTCTTAATGTTTTCATCATGAATCGTGAGACAGTTTTACAAAAAATTTGGCAATGTATATTTAAAGACAAACAAAATTTAACCAGGGAACAAGACGAAGTAAAAAATTGTTGGCTTGTTTCAGAAAATTTATGTATCAAGTATACTATCTTTGGTTTTAACATTAAAGTTAATTACATAGCTTGGTGAGTCCATTGGTACGATCGAACATTGTTAAGTGCTAAATTGAGATTTCCTGCTTATAACGTTTTCCTGCTAGTAGTATGTAAATGTATTTTCTGAAACAGGCGTCAGGCGGTGGATTGTGATTGTTGGTCCGCCAACTTAGATTGTGACGTCACGGTGGCCATTTTTGACTCAAAATTCCTCATAATTCCTCAAAATAGACTCAAAATGACTCCCAAATTCCCGTTTTGAGTAAAATTTTCCTGTTTTCGAGGGAAAAATTCCTGTTTCGAGGGAAAAATTAGGATTTCGAAAAACCACAAAAGTAGTTTTGCCTTAAAAACCACGAAACTCCTGATATAGGCTTAAGGGGCCCGCCTACCTGGTCACACAGACGGTGCGCAGAGCTTCAGGAAAAACAACGCGATTTGAAAACTACTCAAGATATCCTATTGGGGTATGATTACGAAAAGCATTTAAGAGTTCGCTGAGGCCCGAAAAGTACTTTTAATTTTGGATCATGTTTTTAAACTGTATTTCTAGAAGAGTTAAAATGCCTAAAACGCATGTTTTCAGAGTAATTTTTAGGCGTAATACAACCAGTACAGATTATTAAAAGCACTTAAGGGGCTTGCATTACACCTTTTTCTTCATTTCTCGGCCATATAATGTTGCGGTCACCGCTCAAATTTCACGGTTATCCTGTGACGACGAGAAGACTGCGCGCCAATTCAGAGACTTGCGCTTAGAGGCGATACCGCGCTGGAAGCAGCAGCGAGCGTCGCGCTTATCATCCCGCCTCACTAACACACATACACCCCTGACGAGGCGGGCCCCTTAAGCATCCATGTCTACAGCCTCCGATAAGCCTCTTTTAGGATTATGACGTCACCATTGCAATATTCATTACACCCGCCATCTTAAAAATCCGCAATTTTTTTGTTAGATAATCAGGAAATTTTTTAAAAATAATTAAAAATTTTAAATAATCGAAAAAAGTAAAAATATTAAAAAACCACTGTTGTAGTTATCGTTACGGTCGCCATCTTGGATTATATAAATGTTGCATATTTTGTTACGTCCGCCATCTTGGTTGAGTACCATGTCATTCTTACACTTCAAGTTACGACCGTCATATTGGATCCTATTAATGTTGCAATTATATTATGGTCGCCATCTTGAAGTTTAGACGCTATCTTGGAAATCCGTAATTTTAATGCTAGAGATTCAGGAAAAATTCCAAAATTCATCAAAAAATTAATAAATATAATTCTGATTGATTATATCTATTCCCGTCCTTGGTTCGAAACCAGTGAGGGCAAAAAAATAAAAACGATC
Source organism: Bacillus rossius redtenbacheri (assembly GCF_032445375.1). NCBI lineage: Eukaryota > Metazoa > Arthropoda > Insecta > Phasmatodea > Bacillidae > Bacillus > Bacillus rossius. The sequence goes on along the minus strand of NC_086340.1, from coordinate 34,068,092 downwards.
AGATCCTTCCTCCACAGAAGCCACCTACAGACTGACGTACCACCAATATCAAAGTTATATCCTCAGCTGGTATGACGTCATATCCGCCATCTTGTCTTTGTCCGCTGGAGACCGCCATCTTGTTTTCGTCTGCTAGAGTGTGCTAGCGACATGTTAGTACAATTTTCTGTTCACCATACCTTTAACCTCTACTGTTGGCATTGGACCTTGACCTTGAAATTTAACCTTGACCTTGAAATTTGACCTTGGCCTTGATTTTTGACTTTGACCTTGATGTCCATCATGGATCCGACATTTAATTTTCAGTACATGCTACCAGGAGCTACCACCTGCTAGTGGTCATTGCCACCATCATGTTTTCATCTGCTGGAGGACACCATATTGTGTGTACTTGTCTTACCATCATGCTAGTTTTATTCTAACATGCTACAGTGCAGTAATAATTTATTATTACTGAGGTGCCCACCATCTTGAAATTTGGCAGCCATCTTGAAATCATGTAATTATTTAGCTAGAAATGCGGGAAAAATTCCAATAGTCTCCGAAAAAATCAATTATTAATTTACAAATTAAATCGATGGATCCCTGTCCACGGTTCGATTCTTACCAGTGACAGTTGTAACTAATTATTAAATAAATTTTAGATTCTGTTTCCATTACATTTCGCGGAGTTTATTAATAATTCACTCTACGAAAAACAACGCAAGTTAATATACCTGACCAAAGAATTAATACAGTGCCAGTTAGCCTATTATGAAAGACTAATTTTTCAATAATCTGAATAACCTATAAGCCGTTCATGTACAAAGCCACACATATAGATCAATTGTCTTCAGTCCATGAGACCGAGTCATGTCATTATCAGACGTATAGGCTAGTCATATTAGGACCGCATGACCTTCGTCGTTAGCTAATTATATTCAATTAATCCATGGTGACATTTTTTATACATACTAAAGGACCAAGTGTTCTTGAAAAATATTTTAGAAACACCAAGATGTTTAAGCTAGTAAATATTCAGTCACTACATTTTGTACTACGCGCAGTCATCAAAAAGGAACCATCGACATCGAAAAGACGGCACATTTGGAATCACCGACAACGAAAAGGCAGCACCATCAATGAAACGGCAACACATTTGTCATTGACTCCAATAATCATTGGCTCCAATATTCATTGTCTCCATTAATACGCTCGTTCCAATATGCATTGGCTCCAATATTCATGGGCTCCAATATTCATGGGCTCCAATATCAATTGGCTCCAATTGCTCCAAAACGCTCCATCAGTCTTTTGGCTACAATATTCATTGGCTCCAATATACATTAGCGCCAATTTTCATTGGCTCCATTAATTCGCTCGCTCACTCCAATATTCTTTGGCTCCAAAAGGTCCCAAAAGGTTCCAAAGACTACAAAAGGCTCCAAATGCTCCAAATGGCTCCAATGCTCCAAAAGGCTCCAAATTCTCCAAATGGCTCCAATGCTACAAAAGGCTCCAATTGTTCCCAAATGCTCCAAAATGTTCCAAAAAGTTCCAAATGCTCCAAGTGATTCCAATGCTCCAAAAGACTCCAAAAGGGTCCATCAGTCTTTTGGATCCAACTGGCCTTTGGCTCCTATAGTCATTGGCTCGTATAGTCATTGGCTCCAATAGTCATTGGCTCCAATAGTCATTGGCTCCAATATTCATTGGCACCAATATGCATTGACTACAATATTCATTGGCTGCAATATTCATAGGCTACAATATTCATTGGCACCAATATTCATTGGCTCCAATATTCATTGGTTACAATATTCATTGCCTCCATCAGTCATTGACTTCAACAGTCTTTTGGTTCCAAAAGTCTTTTGGCTCCAAATATATTTGGCTAGAATTCTTCGAGTCTAAAATGATCTAGCTGGTTACGAGTTATACATGCCTTGCGAGGCTACAGAGCTACGAAGCTTCTAGTACATGAGTTTACGTGACTGCGTGGATACAGGAATACAAGTATGCATGAGTTCTCGACTACGAAGCTACTCGTCTTCAAGGCTAATTGTCACATCTGTCTTTGACGGAATTTTCTCTTTTGCTACATCTGCACCATCAGCATTATGTTATAAGATTACAAGGCTACTTGCTTACGTAGCTTAAAGTCTACGAGACTCCAAAGCATCATGACTACGAAGCTTCCAGAACGCATGGTTACGAGACTGCGAGGCTACAATTCAACGAGGTCCCAAGACATCTTGTCTACGCGACTACGAGCCATGAGGTTACGAGACTACGTGACTACGAATCTTCAAGTTTATGAGACTGCGATGCTACAGAGCTACGAAGTCTCTAGAAAACGAGTTTACGTTGACTGCGAGGATAGAGGTCTACAAGTCTGCATGAGTTCTTGACTACGAAGCTACTCGTCTACAAGGCTCCAATTGCCGAATCTGTCTTCGTCGGAATTTTCTCTTTTGCTCCAACTGCAGCACCAGCATTACGTTTTAAGATTGCAAGTTTGCTTGCTTACGTAGCTTCAAGTCTACAAGGCTCCAAAGCATCATGACTACGAAGCTTCCAGAACGCATGGTTACGAGACTGCGAGGCTACAATTCAACGAGGTCCCAAGACATCTTGACTACGCGACTACGAGCCATGAGGTTACGTGACCACGAATCTTTAAGTTTACGAGACTGCGATGCTACAGAGATATGAAGTCTCTAGAAAACGAGTTTACGCGACTGCGAGGATAGAGGACTACAAGTCTGCATGAGTTCTTTACTACGAAGCTACTCGTCTACAAGGCTAATTATCACATCTGTCTTCGATGGAATTTTCTCTTTTGCTACATCTGTATCATCAGCATTATGTTATAAGATTACAAGGCTACTTACGTAGCTTCAAGTCTACGAGGCTCCAATGCATCATGACTTCGAGACTACGAACCATGAGGTTACGAGACTATGCGATTGCTAGTCTTCAAGGTTACGTGATCGCGAGGCTATAGGACTACGAAGCTTCCAGAATGCATGCTTACGAGACTGCATGGTTAAAAGGCCGCATGGCTACGAAACTACATGACTCTGACTACAATAGCATTATTCAGTGGTGAGAGTTAATTTATCTCATGCAAAATAACCTGTTTATAGTAGTGTCGATTATTGTCATCAGATGACACCACGTGTTGCTTACAGGTAAATATTATTTATTTCTTTTATGCAGGATGCGGGATGCTCACTAACGATCGCAATAGAACGATGGCTTCGCTAGACTCCAAGGAAAATGATGTTTGTTCTTCCAGTCAGTGTTTCACATATTTCTCAAAGCATATTATTAATTTGACTGAGAAAGTCAGAAGCACTTGAAGAAACCACAGGAATGATAGCAAGAACACGGGAAAAACCATCTAAATATTGACAAGAATAATCAGGAGCTCACGGAGAAAACCATCATAATATTGGCAATAATAATCAGGAATTCACGTAGAAAACCACCATAATATTGACCAGATTAATCAGAAGCACTCGAAGAAATCTGCCACACGTTTTCTTTGAAATCAAATATTAAAAAAAAAAAATAAAAAAAAAAAATTAATAAAAAATTAAAAACCAAAAAAAAGTTACAAAAAATACATAAATAGATTCTGCTAGCTTGTAAACTTATCATTGTTGAGCAAAGATAGAGTTCTAGTACAAGTACTAGAGACTTCGTAGCTCTGTAGCATCGCAGTCTCGTAAACTTGAAGATTCGTAGTCACGTAGTCTCGTAACCTTATGGCTCGTAGTCGCGTAGACAAGATGTCTTGGGACCTCGTTGAATTGTAGCCTCGCAGTCTCGTAACCATGCGTTCTGGAAGCTTCGTAGTCATGATGCTTTGGAGTCTCGTAGACTTGAAGCTACGTAAGCAAGTAGCCTTGTAATCTTATAACATAATGCTGATGGTGCAGATGTAGCAAAAGAGAAAATTCCGTCAAAGACAGATGTGACAATTAGCCTTGAAGACGAGTAGCTTCGTAGTCGAGAACTCATGCATACTTGTATTCCTGTATCCACGCAGTCACGTAAACTCATGTACTAGAAGCTTCGTAGCTCTGTAGCCTCGCAAGGCATGTATAACTCGTAACCAGCTAGATCATTTTAGAATCGTAGCCATGTGGTCTCATAATCTCTTAGACTCGAAGAATTCTAGCCAAATATATTTGGAGCCAAAAGACTTTTGGAACCAAAAGACTGTTGGTGTCAATGACTGATGGATGCAATGAATATTGTAACCAATGAATATTGAAGGCAATGAATATTGGTGCCAAGGAATATTGGAGCCTATGAATATTGGAGCCAATGAATATTGTAGTCAATGCATATTGGTGCCAATGACTATTGGAGCCAATGACTATAGGAGCCAAAAGCCAGTTGGATCCAAAAGACTGATGGAGCCTTTTGGAGTCTTTTGGAGCATTGGAGCATTTGAAACATTTTGGAGCATTTGGAGCCATTTGGAGCATTTTGGAGCCTTTTGTAGCATTGGAGAATTTGGAGCCTTTTGGAGCATTGGAGCCATTTGGAGCATTGGAGCCATTTGGAGCAATTGGAGCCTTTTGTAGCCTTTGGAACCTTTTGGGACCTTTTGGAGCCAAAGAATATTGGAGTGAGCGAGCGAATTAATGGAGCCAATGAATATTGGCGCTAATGTATATTGGAGCCAATGAATATTGTAGCCAAAAGACTGATGGAGCGTTTTGGAGCAATTGGAGCCAATTGATATTGGAGCCCATGAATATTGGAGCCCATGAATATTGGAGCCAATGAATATTGGAGCGAGCGTATTAATGGAGACAATGAATATTGGAGCCAATGATTATTGGAGTCAATGACAAATGTGTTGCCGTTTCGTTGATGGTGCTGCCTTTTCGTTGTCAGTGATTCCAAATGTGCCGTCTTTTCGATGTCGATGGTTCCTTTTTGATGATTGCGCGTAGTACAAAATGTAGTGACTGAATATTTACTAGCTTAAACATCTTGGTGTTTCTAAAATATTTTTCAAGAACACTTGGTCCTTTAGTATGTATAAAAAATGTCACCATGGATTAATTGAATATAATTAGCTAACGACGAAGGTTATGCGGTCCTAATATGACTAGCCTATACGTCTGATAATGACATGACTCGGTCTCATGGACTGAAGACAATTGATCTATATGTGTGGCTTTGTACATGAACGGCTTATAGGTTATTCAGATTATTGAAAAATTAGACTTTCATAATAGGCTAATTGGCACTGTATTAATTCGTTGGTCAGGTATATTAACTTGCGTTGTTTTTCGTAGAGTGAATTATTAATAAACTCCGCGAAAGGTAATGGAAAACAGAATCTAAAATTTATTTAATAATTAGTTTTAACTGTCACTGGTCAGGAATCGAACCGTGGCAGGGATCCATCGATTTAATTTGTAAATTAATAATTGATTTTTTCGGAGACTATTGGAATTTTTCCCGCATTTCTAGCTAAATAATTACATGATTTCAAGATGGCTGCCAAATTTCAAGATGGTGGGCACCTCAGTAATAATAAATTATTACTGCACTGTAGCATGTTAGAATAAAACTAGCATGATGGTAAGACAAGTACACACAATATGGTGTCCTCCAGCAGATGAAAACATGATGGTGGCAATGACCACTAGCAGGTGGTAGCTCCTGGTAGCATGTACTGAACATAAAATGTCGGATCCATGATGGACGTCAAAGTCAAAAATCAAGGCCAAGGTCAAATTTCAAGGTCAAGGTCAAAGTTCAATGCCAACAGTAGAGGTTAAAGGTATGGTGAACAGTAAATTATACTAACATGTCGCTAGCACACTCTAGCAGACGAAAACAAGATGGCGGTCTCCAGCGGACGAAGACAAGATGGCGGACATGACGTCATACCAGCTGAGGATATAACCATGATATTGGTGGTACGTCAGTCTGTAGGTGGCTTATAATAGTCTGGAATGAATCCATAGATATGCTGGTATGTGGCCACCTCTCGGGTAAATATTATATAGTGGTGCAGTTAACTGGGCCTGCACGAGAAGAGATATACCTGGTCTCCTCCTACTTCAAGTTTTCAGACTATGTCCAAGTTCACCTGGACCACTGGGATAGGATACTGAGAAGTATCGGGAATAAGCAGGTAATACTATGTGCAGATGTCAATGCTAAATCAGAGTTGTGGCACTCACCCGTAGTAGACCGGAACGGAGAGGAGGTAGACAGGTTTCTCTTGGCAAACGGTTTGCATATCGTAACCAGCCTGGGAGGATGGCCACATATGTCTCTGCCCAAGGAAGCGAGACATTTATTGATGTAACAGCATGCACGGAACGTGCCTGGGGAGTGATTATAAATTGGGAGGTAACAGACCACACCTCAAGTGACCATAGAATGATTCAATTCTATGTAGACCTTTTTCCTGCTAATGCTGCTACTGATACTGTCCCTAGGACCTGTTACATCCACAAGGGTACAAATTGGAAACAATTTGATGATGTACTCCTGCAGAAGGTGCTGGAGTATCAGGAGAGGCTGGAATCTGACTCTGTTGATGTGAGAGCACAAGCAATTACGAAGATAATACAGGAGACTTCTGAAGCTGTGCTGAGGAAACGCAAAAACAACCGCGTTGGAAATCCCTGGTGGTCAAGCGAACTTGATGGTGCACGTAAACGGTTGAGGGCAGCTAGGTGTCGGCTGTCCTCTCTGCAAGGAACAGATCGTGAGGAGGGTTCGCGGCGGTATCGTCAGCTCCGCCATGAATATAACCACCGTGTAAGGGAAGTCAGACTGGAGTCATGGCGAAGTTTTGTGGAAACTGAAGGTAACAGGGACCCTTGGGGAATAGTATACAGAATAGCTGCTCAGAGACGGCGAGTGGCCAGTGCGATGCATGGATTGAACATAGATAATCAGTTCAGCACGGATATAGTGGAGAGTTCGGCTGAGATGATGGGAATGCTTCTCCCTGACGACTCCCTTGTCGGAGAGAGCAACTCGCATATGCACACCAGAATGAACATCTTAGAACCATATCATGCGGAGGACACTCCTCCCTTCAACAGGGAAGAGCTTACGGATGCAGTCAATAATATGAAAAACAGAAAAGCCCCTGGTCACGATAAAATAATGTCAGAAATACTTAAGAGAGTCTACCCCAGGATTTCAGAACATCTATTGCAGTTATACAACAAATCCCTCGCTGAGGGAAAGTTTCCGAAGACCTGGAAAAAGGGCATCCTTCGAGCCCTATACAAAGGTGATGGGAAGGACCCGGCTAATGCAAAGTCATACCGGCCTCTCACACTACTGCCAGTCCTGGGGAAAGTCCTCGAAAAGTTATTTAACAGGCGGCTCACCCACCACCTTGAGCAAGTGGGGGGACTGCACATCCGTCAGTACGGCTTTTGATCTGGTGTTGGAACGGAAACCGCTCTGCATGACCTCCTCAGCAGTGTGGAGCGATGTACGGAAAAATACCTGATGGGGATATTCATGGACATCGCCAGTGCCTTTGACACAGCGTGGTGGCCGGGGATCCTCAGCCGGCTGAGAGAGCTGGAGTGTCCTCAGAACCTCTACTCCTTGTTGTGTGACTACTTTCGCAACCGCATAGCTGTGGTGGAATTGCGGAATGCGGAAGTAGAAAAGACTTTGTCAAAGAGCTGCCCCCAGGGCTCCGTGCTTGGACCCTTGTTGTGGAACATACTGTTCGATGGATTCCTCCGGATCCGGCTGCCTGAGGGTTGTGAGATCTTTGGGTATGCCGATGATGGACTTATTCTCGTCTCAGGTTGTTCCAGGGCTGCTCTTGAGTGGCGATGTAATGAGATCTTGGGGCAGATTTCATCCTGGGCTGACTCGGTGAAACTTCGGTTCTCATCGGGAAAGTCCAGATGCATGATGCTAAAGGGCAAGTTTAGCGGAGCCTGGGCTCACTACCCACATGTGAGCCTGGGGGGTGAGCGCCTGAAATTTACCACCACTCATAAGTATCTGGGAGTCTTACTGGATGATCGGCTCTTATTTGCTAAGCATTTAGAGTACGTTTCCCAAAAGGCTGTGGTGAAGTTTCATCGCCTCCGAGGATTGTCCCCGACCAACCGGGGCCTATCGTCGCCTACGCTGGCATGTCTGTACAGGGGGGTGTTCATCCCAATCATGACGTATGGTGCAGTAGCATGGTGGCATCGTTCAGGATTAGTACACATGAGGAGGAAACTGCAGATGACAGAACCGCAAATGACTACCTCGTTGCTAACTCTCTACTGGATTATTCTGAAGTATTTCATCATCTATGGAACAGATGTTGTTAGCACTATCCAGGCAGATAGAAAAAAAAAAGGGGGGGGGGGCGGATTTAGGGCACTTTACCTTGTAATTTTTTTTCCTACGAAGGAAAGATAGTTGAATTTCTCACTAACTTTTCAACGACACGTAACTTCTTCAGAACCGAAACGACTTTCGTGACCTCAGAGACAGTTGCGGTTACCGGGGCCTACCGTACTGTATCCAATGACGCTCTGCAGGTTCTCGCTGGGGTGATCCCACTGGATCTGCTCGTGGCTGAAAAAGGGCAGCTTGCTGCCCTGAAAGCTGCGGGCACCCTCAGGCCAGAGGACCACATAAGGCTCAGGGAAGTGACCATGGGGCAGTGGCAGCGCAAGTGGGAAGCTAGTGAAAAAGGTAGGCATACCTATGAGATCTTCCCGAATGTACAAGATCGACTTCAGTGCAAGCATATAGAACTGACGCGAGCCACGGTTCAACTTCTAACTGGGCATGGTAACTTCAAGGCCAAACTACACCAATTTGGTCTAGCAGAGAATCCGCTGTGTGGGCACTGCCACACGGTGGATGATGTCAGACATGTGCTGCATGATTTTGAAAAAGTTGAGGATCTTCGTGAACAGCTGAAGTTCCACCTGGGTCTGATTGGGTGTGACTATGACCTTGCAAATGTGGTGGCGCGGAAAGAGAGTTGGGTTCTCTTCCGTGAAATTGCTCGGAGAGTCATAGTGAGACTTCAAGTGGCTGACAAAACCGAGTCACTGGCTCCGTGAGCATTCTCCCTTGCAAATGTCAGCGGAGTAGTATTCAACTACTACTGAGATACTTGGAATATGTACTCCTGGATAAGGCACGCACAGGATCATTGACTACCTACTGGTTAGTCAGGGCCCTAATGGGGGACCTGGCCCCAGTGGATGGTCCTCAATTTATGGCAATACCTGGATGACTGATGGGTAGCAGGTGCTGAAGCATGTCCGGTAATTTGTATATGGGTATATAATGGATATATAATCAATATAAAGGAATATAATCTATATATAAAATACATGTAATGGTCCTATAATCAATATATAATGGCATATAAAGGACATGTAATGGAAGTATATATATATTATGGTGTTGGTTTTGCTGGACTGTGAATGCACCTGACTTGAACCCTTACCTGCATACAGCCCCATGTGGGGATTTCAGTCTACAGGTTCCTAAGAAGCCACTATGGGTACCATAGTGGTGGAGAGGACATGTTTTCTGGATCTGGTAGCTTCAGTAGGAATGGGGCCCTGGACTATACAGATCTGTAAGCAGACTCCCAATCTACCCTTAAAGGGCGCACATTTGGGAGGGGCGGAAGGCGGGTGCGTTGGCCTTCGGGCCTCCGAAAACATGTAGGTGGCTTCTGTGGAGGAAAAATCTGATCATTTTTATTTTTTGCCCTCACTGGTTTCGAACCAAGGACGGGAATAGATATAATCAATCAGAATTCTATTAAGTTAATTTTTTGATGAATTTTGGAATTTTTCCCAAATCTCTAGCATTAAAATTACGGATTTCCAAGATGGCGTCTAAATTTCAAGATGGTGACCGTACGACAATTGCAACATTAATAGGATCCAATATAACGGTCATAACGTAAAGTGTAAGAATGACATGGTACTCAACCAAGATGGCGGACGTAACGAAATATGCAACATTTATATAATCCAAGATGGCGACCGTAACGATAACTACAACAGTGGTTTTTTAAGATTTTTATTTAATTGGATTATTTAAATTTTTTAATGATTTTTAAAAATTTTCCCGATTTTCTAACAAAAAAATTGTGGATTTTCAAGATGGCGGGCGTAACGAATATTGCAACGGTGACGTCATAATCCTAAAAGAGGCCTATTGGAGGCTGTAGACATCCTATATCAGGATTTTCGTGGTTTTAAAGGCAAAACGACTTTTGTGGTTTTTTGAAATCCTAATTTTTCTGTCGATTATGGAATTTTTGAGTCATTTTGAGTCTATTTTGAGGAATTTTGAGTCTAAAATGGCCGCCGTGACGTCACAATCCAAGATGGCGGACCGACAATCACAATCCACCGCCTGACGCCTGTTTCAGAAAATACATTTGCATACTACTCCTGCTTATAATGTTTTTTTTCTCGTGCTCCCTTGAAAAACATTATAACAGGGTTCTACTGGAGAAGATAAAATAATGAAGTATAGCTGCTAAAGAATGTGTAGTTTTGCTTGAATGTGTGAAAGTAAAGCCTTGGGAGTTTCATACACATAGGCAAGTTTTTTAGCTAATGCAATGATGACTTCACATTATTCGGAATTGACAGTACTTGACGTTACTTCCCAACGTGTACTGAGCATGGCAGAGGTTTCTGTTATGTATTTATAGAAGTTATAATACTTTTTTTGCGTTTGCTGCAGAGTTATTTATGTCTGTCTACAACTTTGTAAAAATGATGCACCTGTGGTTTGGAACACATGAACAAGTTTTCTAATGTGAATACTGTCTTCTTAGGAAGTTACAGTACATGGTGCTTTTTTCCCAGTGAGTACTTCCAATGCATTTTTTTTATGTCTGCCAGTCTATAAATAAAGCTGTGCACAAGCAATAAAGAGAGAAGGCAAGTGTTTGGCAGAACCACAGACATTCAAAATAGAGAATAGAGTGAGGCTAAGGTGTTTTTGAAACATCTTATTTTGGGTGTTTCTGTAGGTGATGGAAGGTAATGAGGGATTGGCGGAGTCTTGTTAGAGTTTTGGTAATCAGGCAGCTGATGAGGATGATGTAAGGAAAGGATTATGTTGGAGGACCTGGATGTTACCAGTCACTATGGGTTATCTTCTAACAGTTATGTCATTAACATGATTTATGTAATTTATGATATGCCGAACTGAAAGTCATATCACAGTTATTAAATTTAAATGCACAAGATTAAATTTAACAGTGAAGAGGAACAATAGATACAGAATTTATACAAGTTTCATAAAAAAATAGTTTTGATAACAGTAAAGTGAAAATAAAAGAGGAACAAGAGATAGTTTTATAAATATCATAGAATAATTTAGAGCGATGGTTATTAAGGTTAAAGTTAAAAGTGAAGTAATCATTTAAATGTTATAATCGTGTTTTAAAAAATATAGCTAAAGAATTAGTTTGTGTGTTGGTAAAGGCAGGTACCTCTCCAATGTGGAGAATTAATGCAGTGCAACTGAGAATAATTATTAATGAATGTAAAGATTAAGTTATGTAATAAAAACTGAACCTGGAGAAAGAATTACTTAATTTTTATTTCTAAGTTAATAGTATTTTTGTGTAATTGAAAAATAAATTTCTATCAGGGACCTGAAATACCCTGTTATTTTTTGATCAGCTTTACATGTTTGTTCCTCCATTGAAGTGTTTTGTTTATTACCGTCAGGTGTCTCTATGATTTAGTTTTATGGTTATGTTGTTGTGGTGGTTGTTTTCATACTGATGCAGCAATAGCTGTGCTGTATAAAAATAAAAAATTTAAACTAAATTTCACCAAAGTAGGAAAAGTATGATTTTATCTTAAAAGTAATATCTACTCACAAATAGTATCTTTTGCCAGCCACCAACCAATGGTTCGTGCCAGCGATGAAAGGGGACATCCCACCGGGATGTGCAGCGTACGGATTCGTCGTTGATGGCACACGCATTCTGGTTTTTGGAGGAATGGTGGAGTATGGCAAGTACTCCAATGAATTGTACGAATTGCAGGTAAGTTTGGATCATTTAATACTTAAAGAAATGTGGTATTTTAGTTTTTTTCACAGGATTTAGTAATTTGCTTTTTTTCTCTCTTTCTCTATCTGGGAGCAAATGTGGTACTCTTAAACAAAGTTTTCAATTCTTGGAAAATGTAAAAAACTCAGTTAACTATTTATTTGTAACATCCCAAACAACAGTTAAGCAAGTTAACTTTGGAGATACACACTAATACGGATAACGTAATAGACAAAACATAAGACTATCGGACAGGTCCAACAAAAAAAAACTATATGGTGGGCACTCCAATATATGGCAGGCACTACCCACATGACAGGAACTGTCCAAAAGGCAAGCACTCCCACAAGGCAGTAACCACCCAAAAGACACGCATCACCAGCTAATAATACAAAAAAGACAAAGACAAAATAACACATACACATGAAAACAAAACATAGTCCTGTAATGTGTTATATTACAGTAATGAAATTAAAGAACAACAATACCTATACAGTGCTAACATAAGTACTAGAGAATAAGATATCACTACATAGTATAAAACAAATTTGTTCCCGCTGTCTGTCTGTCCCTATGTATGCTTAGATCTTTAAAACTATGCAACGGATTTTGATGCAGTTTTTTTAATAGATAGAGTGATTCAAGAGGAATGTTTATATGTATAATACATGCATAATATAGTAGAGAAACACTGATAATTTTAGAGGTTTCTAGTGTGATGATGTAAATAAACACATGTTTTTGCGCTTACATTGCAAACGCTGGCTGAACCCTACGAGATAGATAAAAATAATGTAATACAGTATTGTACACCTTCAAAAGGTCTACAAAAAAGTTTGTGATGGTATATATGTCTAAAAAAGTCCACGATGGTATATGTCTATCTCTTAGGGATAACCCACAATAACCTAGAATTAGTAGCTTATTTACAAAGTGATTTTAAGCAATACAGCATTAATCCTTATCCAATTAAGTACCTTAAATACATTGTGCATTTAATATAGATCAATATGGCCCTTTACAGCATGTAATTTAAATGAATATTTTCGAAGATATTACAGATATAAAATGCAGGGACATAGCGGTTACGACGGTACTGGCTGGGGGGCTGGCAGCGCGTGCCTATAAATAGCGCGTCGAAGGCCGCGCTTCGCCCTACAGCACTTTATGATTAGCAGAGATCGCACACATTTATCGGAGCTCTTTAGTGAGGAAAATAACAATTATTACTTAATAAAAACGTGCTTTTCAGCGTGACAGTGTAATCCGTATTTATAAGTACGTTATGATGAATTAAAAAAATATATATTCAAAATTGTATGATAGTATTTAAATACTAAAGTAACCTCTAAAGAAAACATGTTTGTATTGTCTAATGACAAAAAAAGCTGTGAATGTTGTATATAAAGACATTCTGTAGTATATTTAGTATCAGCATTGCACCCGTGCGAAGCCGGGGCGGGTTGCTAGTAAGGTATAAAATATACAATTTATCTAACTATTAAAGTGCCAGAGAATAATTGGTTGTTGTATATTTGACTAATCTATTAAAGTTGGTAATTAATCTACATAAAATGTCATTTTTATTGTGTGTTGTACATAATGGAGTCTGTAATCAACCATTAGGTAAACTGGGGTACTCTTAAAACAATATTGTCGAGAAAGTATTTACAGTTTAGTTTGAAATTGTAAAATCTGCTAACAAAAAGTGAATCAAAGTAAAACAAAAAACTAGGCTGGGTCATTCCATGTCAAATCAACACACCCATTTTACCTCACCATCTCAGGTTTTAATGAAATTTTGCACAGATGTTACCTCCATACAGACTAACAAAAATATAAAATTTTAGAATGATATACCCATCCATTTTGAAAATATTGCTTTGTAAATTTTCGAAAAAACACTCAAAATCGCACGACAGGCATATTTTAAAACTACCATAACTCTTCTCCAAATTAAGTTAGAAAGGTGAGACAGGTGTCATTTTGCAGCATTTTGTATGGCCTTTCATGTGATATGTAACACAATAATGTCCAGAAAAAAATAATTTTCAAAATAATTTTAAAATTTAAATTTAAAATTTTGGAAAAAGTGCATTTTTAATTTTTTTTAAAAAAATTCTATAAAATTTTTTGTACAAATATTAAATGGTCTACAAAGTTTCATGGAATGACCCAGCTATGACAAGATAAGTTTTTATTACTCTTAATTTTGAACAATTTGTTTCGAGATTTATTAGTGTAATTCCAAATCACAGAACCTTATTCTAATTTTGATCTTACTACGGCTATAAAGTGCAAGAATGGAATCAATATTGGTTAAATAAAATGTAGTGTATTTAATTAAAGCTTATAATCATACCTGAAAGAGTGTTGTTTCCTTGTAAACGTAATTATTTTAGTATTTTCTTTGTTAAATTCAACAAGATTTGTTGTACACCATTTATTAATGTAAGAAATGTCTTCTTGGAATAGGAGACAAATCAAATTTGGTAGTAATCTTTCTAAAGGTTTTCAAGTCATCAGTAAATAAAAGACCAGTAAAATTATGTAGAACCTGAATAATATAATTAATAAATATATTGAAAAGCAGAGATGTTAAGAATAAGTATCTCCGTGCAGAACTCTTGAATTGAAGTTGTCCCGAACTAATTAAAAAATTAATCAAGGGTTGTCCATTAACTTTTATATATGAATGTGATATATTATAAGTATTGTTACAAACGCGATAGATAAGACCGCGATGTGTGCCAGGATCGGAGCGGGCTGGCGGCCACCCACGTCACACACCGTCCATTGACGTAAGGCATGCTGCATGTGCCTGGCCGGATTACAAGGGTCCTCCCCCCCCCCTCCCCCCCCCCCTGCACACTGTCCCGCCTAAGGTTATTGTCACCTTGAGCGGTCTGGGGTTTCTGGGCTTACAGAGACTGCCGCGTGGAGTGGTGTGAATAGGTGTCTCTATTTTGGGTATTTCGGGTGTCAGGTCAGCCCGGGATGACGCGACACGTCACAGCCCCTCTCGTCTTTTCAAGAAGGACGCCACAGGTATAAAAGCAGCGACGTTGGCCTCCGTGAGAGTTTCTAGCGAAGAGCAGAGCAGCGGAGAAGGGTCTCCATTGGAGAGTGGTACTGGCAATTCCCGTGTGATCAGCGAGAGGTGAAGAGAGCAAGTGGCCCTTGCTGAGCGAACCATATCTATCAGGAGGCAATACCTGCAAGTGAAGGCCTGGTGAGCCAGTCAGGTGTGACAAGCAATAGTTGGGGTCTGTACTGAGGCGCGGTGTGGGTAAAAGTGTGCGAAGGAAGCAGGCAGAGGTGGACAGAAGAGCGAGCCACTGTCGACCCAAGTTCCAGTGGAAAGTGTTAAAGTTTCAATGACCAGTGCAAGACTAATTGTTGCGGACAGAGGTATTGAGTGCAGTTATTAAATTTATGTTGTAGGCATTAGTAATAAAAAAAACTGTACTATTTAATTGGGCTATCCCTTACAAACCCAGTAGTTCTTCCTACATTAGCGTAACATTTTGGTGTCAGAAGTGGGATAGCCTTAATTAATAGATTTAGGATTCAATTACATAATTAAATAAAAGTAAAAGAAATAGAATTTTGTTTTTCAAAATAATGTAGTGTTAAGAACTTTAATGACTTCCGAATGTTGTAATGTTAGTGTTTCATGTAGTTGGTGTTAGTTTTGAATGTAATAGAGGTAATTTAAGTTTTGATTGGAAGTTTAGGCTAGGTTTTTTAAAATTAAGACCAATAATAGAAATAAATAATTTTTTAATGTATTTGATTAGTGAAAGTTGTAGAGAGATGGCTGCTGAGGATATCAAGAAGCCATAAGGGTTGCCCTAGAAGAAATTTTGAATGACATGAGGGCAATGAGAACCAGTATGAATAACTTTGTGAAAGAAGTGAAGAGAGAACTGAAGGAGCATAAGAATCACCATGAAGAAATGAAGAGTGAGACAATAGCCTTAAGGAGATGAAAGTTTTTGTCAGGAAGAAATAAAGAATAACCAGGAGGCCATTCACAAAAAAATTAAATTGTGACCAAGAAGGAGGCTAGTTGGTTGTGAAGAGTAAATGCAACCAAGAAGGGAGGGGAAGAATGAAATGATGAATGAAACAAAAAAACTCACAAGAGGAGTTGGAGGAGAATGCCATAATAATCAAAATTGATGAATAGAAGATAAGCCAAGAGCATAAAAGAGGACAGCCAGGAAATTAAGATCAAAGAAGAGCTGAACAAGAGCACAGAAGTGATGATGGGTTACAAAGTGATGAAGATTGAACAAGAAGAGATGAAGATAGACCAAGGAGAGTTGAAGACAGACAAAAGGGAGAGGAAAAAAATTGCCAAGAAGAACTGGAGAAAAACTGAGTAGTGAAGAACATGAGTCAAGAAGAGATGGGGAATTACAAAGAAGAGGTGAAGAATGACCAAGAAGAAATAATGAGTACACAAGGAGTCATAAAGATGGTACAAGGAGAAACTAAGTGCAGTCCAGACGAGATTCAGAAGAACCAAGAAGAGATGAAAAAGAGCTGGGAATAAATGCTGTGTGAACAAGTAGCTGTGAGAGAAGGAATAGAGAGAAAAAGGGAAGAAAAAAAGCAAAAAGTTGGACGGTAATGAGCAATAGTCTAAAGAGTATCTGGCCCATTCAAGGCAATGGTCAGCTAGCCTCAGGCAGCTGAATGAACGATGTGTAGCATCTGCATCTAATTGTTTTGGACAGAGATCTTGAGTGCATTAATTAAATTTATGGTGTAAAAATTAGTAATAAATAAATCTGTACTAATTAATTAGGCTATCCCTTATGAACTGAGTAAATCTCCTCACATAAATGGTAACAGTATGTTTAATTGTCCAACACCAAGTATTTTGAAGTCACCAAGTATTAACAAATCATCTTGGTAGTTATTGAGGTTCATTATTTTCTACTAATTCAAGATATGTTGCATATGGGTCATTCCATGTCAGTTCAACCACACCATGACACCCACCGTCTCAGATTTTGACGAAACTAGGCATGGTTGTTCTATTCATTGATGTAAGTAACCATACCAATTTGTTTTGCTCTATCTCTAATGGTTTAGAGTTTACAGCCCCTTAAAGTTTATGGTTTATTGGCATTTTAATCATCTGGCCGCCGTTAACTAAATTTGTTGTCCAATGGAAAAAAATTCATATTTTTTTATTTACTAACCATTTTGTCTGAAAAAATTTTTAAGTTTGGATCAATGTAGCAGGAATAATACAAAAAATGAACAAAACTACTAAGTGTTTATTTGGAACCATAAAAAAATCTCAGTGTAATTTTTATGATTATCGAAACAAAATGTTGAGTTTAACGGAAAATGGTAAAGCTCATAAAGGGAAAAGGTTAATCATGAAATCTCTGTTTGTTATTTGTTCTAAAAGATATGTTCTACCACATTAAACAGTAAGATTCATGGTTTTTTTACTCCTTTGATAATTTTTTTTTCACTTCTAAACACTAAAATGAGTTAATTATTTAATTTTGGTTAAAAAGCTGCTTTGGCCGCTATTTGCCTGCCTGTGTTTCTGAATTATATACAGATGATTAAAATCCTACCATATTTTCCTTTTGGTATCCCACACACCTTTTTATAAAATAAATTACCTTACTTGCTGCTTCCTGTTTCCCATGCTGTCAAATCCTGCATTCCTGCCATGACATTAACCTGTTCCCTTTACACTCACAAATACGAACAGAACTGACCTCAGTAATGAGATTGCAGTTCAATTTAAATATAATTATTAAATTACACTACATAAGACATTAGTGTGTTTACTTACACATGCAATACTCCTATGTTATTAAGGCTTACAGTTCTTGCGGTTGTAACACTGTTAGGTCATTGTACTTCAAAATTCTTCTAGACTGTCAAATTTTGATTGGATATTTATCATACATTCTTGTGAAAACTGATAGGTTCTTCCAGTCATTGTTTTTGGCGGTTCCACCATAGCAATAATATGAGGAATGGGCACAGCACATGTATCTTCTTTCTTGGGCCAAAAAAAGGTTGGTGATGGTCCGCGGGGATGAAGAATTTGTACCGTGACATCTTTTAGTTCAGCATTTATCTCATTCACCATGCCAAAGTACCAGAAGCTGTCATAAACACAAGCAATAAAACATCCAGGGTAAAAATCTTCTAATTTCACGAGATAGTTTTGCTGTATGCTAAATAAATTAAAAACAATAGCTGCTTTTTCATTCTTGCTAATTCTTTGAGCCTCAATTGTTTGTGAATCATTTTGTGGCTAAAAATTATGAAATGATCTTGTCCCTGGAAGAGTTTGAACATCTTTGAAGCGACTTTCCATAGCAAGACGAGTCAATTTAACTGCTTCTTTAGTAATAAAATGGAAACTGATATTTTCAATTCACTGTTATAATTGGTTTTTCCAGAGGTCGTTCAAGACTTTCCCTCCGAGCTATGCATTTTACAGTACCCCCTATTCCGTCACATTACGTTTTGCCATGGCTGGTCGCAAAAAATGACCACTGAGCTCTCAGTATAAAATCTCTCTCATGTAGACACAGGTTTACGAAGTTGTATTTATTATTATATTGTGCTGTGCACCCATCACTAAAGTAATGAATCTCTTTAAAGTGTGGGTGGTTCTCTTTCAAAAAGGCAGTCAAGTTTTTTGGATTTCGTAAACCATACTTATATCATGTTTGAGGTCATCAGAAATGATGCAAAAAGGTAGAACAAGCTTTTTGCCAGTTGCATCCTTGCAGTGAATGATTATAGGATGAATAGTGCATGAATCTGAGGTCCAGTGGTAACCTTGGGCTTACTCTTGTATCGTGAAAGCATAATTTTCACTAAAGTCCATTGAAATTACAGCTACATTGGAAAGAGCTGTTTCCTTTAAAATTTTTAAAGTAGATGCTTGTGATTTGGCAATGTAAGAAGGAGGTATTAATTTATTTAGTTTTTCAACACTAATGTTTCTATAAATTCAACAACAGAGCTGGAACACCTTATCATTTCAGTTCGATCTGTGGAAACCCACTGACTGAACTCAATAACGTCTTCATTGTCATATTCTTCAAACTTTGTCTGTAAAAAATGGGCAAGGTTATCTTTTGATGAACATTTTTCACAATGCCTTAACATACATTCTCTTGTTGCTCCTTCACAAACCATGAGCAATATCAGCTCTTTGTAATCTTCCTCTGTACCGACTCCATGAATCAATAAAATTACATTCTGGTGTATTGTGCACACGCATACTAAGTGTGTGCCACTAGAGGCAGAATAATCAGATGTGTTAAAAGTTTCTTTTATTTTTTTTCTTGACCGCAACAGAGAAGCTGGTATTGTCAACATTTGAATGTGTTTTTTTCTTGATGCACCTATGATTTCCTTTTCAATTATGTTCACTAGTTTATCCATGTCTTCACTGTTCTGCAATATACTTTTTTCCAACAAGTTTTTTTCTTCTGGTAGATCAACTTCAAGAACAATTTCAATTTTTGATTTTACTTTTTCGTGAACTTTTTGTAACTTTTCTTTAGCATAACATGATTTTCTATGATGAACCAAGTGCATGTAATTTCATTGGTGAACATCCAATTTCATGAAAGGAAGAATTTAGCTAGTCAATTACAGTATTTTTTTGAAGTTGGTTTAGTTCATCTCTAAATGTTAGTCCTATATCCTTTGTTTGTCCATTCTCGTGCTCATCATTACTATCAACCTTGTCAGCTTCTTTATCTTTTAAAAGTTTATTTCTGCAAAATGCACAAAGTTTCTGACCAGGTTTAACCTCGTACCCTTTTGTTAAGATGATTTTACTCTGTTATACAGTTAAAACATGAAGTGCTTTTTTAATAAAAGTTTTATGTCTTTTGAAAGGATCACAACACACCTTTTGTAAAAATTCATACTTCTTTAAAAACACATTTTCATGGTGAAGGCAAACAGTTGTTAATTTGTTGGATTCACATCTTAATGTCAAAAGATTCAAATCTTCTTCAGAAAGTTTTTCAATAGCTTGTATAGACTTGTCCTTGACATAGTGTAACATATGGCAATCACTTTCAGTAGTTTCTCCAACACCACTTTTTCTCCATTGTTCAACAAAACATAACAATGCACTTTGGTACTCAGTTTAATAAAAACACATAAATACTATCAATAACACTCATTTACTGAAATGCTTAATTGACTGTTATGTATAAGCACCAATCTTACTTCTTTCATGGCAACTGCCTGTGACGGACTGACATGGAAGCTATATTAAATAATGCTGCTGTGAGGGAAAGGCAGGTTCGGACATGCACAAGGTCACACACAGCCCGCCTTGTTCTCTCTCTATGCACCGATTGTATCAGTTGCTGGCCTTCATGCTTATCTCCTGGGAAGATCTTGCATCTGGATCTGGAAGAGGGTGAGCACAGAAGACGGGGAAAAAGGTTTGTGAAGGAAGGGGTGTGTGAAGTCAGCAGCCAGGCAGAAACGCAAAAAAATAGGTAAACTACACTGGCAGTTGTTTACGTATTTGTGAGTGTAAAGGGAACAGGTTGATGTCATGGCAGGAATGCAGGATTTGACAGCATGGGAAACAGGAAGCAGCAAGTAAGGTAATTTATTTTATAAAAAGGTGTGTGGGATACCATAAGGAAAATATGGTAGGATTTTAATCATCTGTATATATAATTCAGAAACGCAGGCAGGCAAATAGCGGCGAAAGCAGCTTTTTAATCAAAACTAAATAATTAACTCATTTTTGTGTTTCGAAGTGAAAAAAATTATCAAAGGAGTAAAAAAAAACCCATGAATCTTACTGTTTAATGTGGTAGAACATATATTTTAGAACAAAAAGCAAAGAGAGATTTCATGATTATTTCTTTTACCTTTATGAGCTTTACCATTTTCCGTAAAATTCTACATTTTGTTTCGATAATCTTAAAAATTACACTTTGAGATTTTTTTATGGTTCCAAATAAACACTTAGTAGTTTTATACATTTTTTATATTATTCCTGCTAAATTGATCCAAACTTAAAAAATTTTTCAGACAAGGTTAGTAAATAAAAAAAAAATGAATTATTTTCCATCGGACAACACATCTAGTTAACTGCGGCCAGATTATTAAAATGCCAATAAACCATAAACTTAAGGGGCTGTAAAATCTAAACTACTAGAGAAACAAATTGGTATGGTTACTTACATCAATAAATTGAACAACCATGCCTAGTTTCGACAAAATCTGAGACGGTGGGTGTCAAAAATAGTTTTTTTTGTTTAATTTGGTATGGAATGACCCATATGTGGAGTTGTTTAAGGGGAATATAGGTAGATGTTAGTAACTATTAGATAGTCAGTTGGTTAGGTTTTAATTTTGATCCAAAGAGCTTCAATTCCAGGATGATCGTAGATCAATATTTGATGGACTGTTTGAAATTTTTTATTTATTAAGTGCAGTCAAGACAGCACCTCCTCTTTCCAACATTGTTAGTGTGAAGTTTCTGTTGGATCTAAACATAAGCTATTCATAGGTGAAATATTGAGAATTCATGCTGCAATTATTAAACAGAGTGCCATCTTGTTAGGTAATGTTACGGTGGTGTTATCGACAATGGCTTGATAGTGCTCGCACTTTCAATAGTATCAATTGGTAAGTTATTTTGCAGTTTGCTAAGGATGTAATTTTCCATAAAAGGGATCTAATTTAACAACTGCTAGTCCAGAAGACATTGTTGTTTATTCTGTTAAATCGTCTTCTAATACTGAAATATGAAACTATGCATACATATTGTATTTGGTATGAAGCTTGACTACCTTAACTTTAGAGAGAGTTAGTTCATTTGTGATGTAGTTCTGCTCTTGGACGATTGGTTCAAAACATGTTAAAAATATGGTTATTGTTTATTTTGTCACAGGTTCGGCGACTATTTTTTTAATATAGAAATACATACTCAGGATACCTTTTTGCATTGTGGCTTTTCTTACGTTTGTTAATCTTGTTGAAGGATCCTGGTTGCATCGTTGTGAAGCCTTGCTCGTCGACAATTTGTTAGGGTTGAGCTCTGTTGATTTCGCGCAATTCTCATTGTGTCGCATCCCGCTGCATCGCAAGTGAATCACTGATCAAGCTTCTGTCGCCCGGGGTTATCAGGCGTTAAGCTTTTTTGTCGCTTGAAGATTGTATAAGAAATTTACCAGGATTTATTACAATATTCTGATTTATTTTTCATACATAATTGTTTTTTTATTAACTTTAATTCCTTTCTTTATCTCTGATAACTGAGATCTAGAATCAATTATCATGTTGGAAACCTGATTTTGCCTTTTATTTTGTCAATTGTGCGTAAAGTTTTGACCATTTGAAATACACTTTCTACTTTATTAATTTTATTGATACCATTATCTCTTCTTGTGGTTTTCCCATTTCTTTTGAGTCCTGTCTTTTTAGGTGATAACTTGAAGATGTTCATGGAGCCATTCTGTAGGATATCTAAAGTAATTTAATTATGGTCATCTGGCATTAAGAACACCAAAAATTGTAGTTGCCCAGTTAGTGAAGAGTTAATGATTATTGTTAGTAGGTAGTAACGTGATAAATACTAGAATATCACGTACAAGGACACGCACACAGACACGTCTTCTGGCAGCAAATACTGGGCCAAAACTTTGAACACTCAGCGCAACTATATATTATTAAACAAATGTGCAGTTAATTTGTGAGAATATCATTATTACTGATTGTTCGATTGTAAGACGTCGCAGTAGTATTTTTTAGGCCACCTAATTATACATTAACTTTCAATATTTTTATTATTTTACTGTAAAATTATTCAGAAAAATGTAAGCTCACTGTGATTCTTTAGCATGATTTATTGGCTAGTTATTTTTTGATGTTGATCTGCCCAGTGAAGTTGTGAACAATGTGAATACTTACCAACAGTTGTTTAAAATTTTTGCAGGCAAGTCGGTGGGAGTGGAAAAGATTAAAGCCACGGCCACCAAAAAATGGACCCCCGCCCTGTCCCCGCTTGGGCCATAGCTTCACGCTCATCGGGAACCGTGTGTACCTGTTTGGAGGACTTGCAAACGAAAGTGAAGATCCCAAGAATAACATACCACGGTAAAGTTGCAGCATATTAGTTCTCTTATTTTTGTGCATGTTCAGAATAATTTTTTTAAAAATGTCCATGTTCGATCCAAGTCACTAAGTCCTAAAAAATTCAGTAATGTGCATTCTTGTCAACTGTTTTCAGTTAAAAAAAATTTCAAAACATTATTTTGCACTAACACCATTGCTAGTTAATACTGTATGGACATTGGACATCAGCTGTATGTTTTCTCTAGGTTTATGTGCACCTATAAATTGCGGGAATTAATTTAGCACGATGTTAATTTTACTGCCCCAGTCTTGATAGTACATCTGTAAATTTCAGTTAGCATGAATTGCCATAGGCAAAAGAAGCTGGGTATGACGCCACAAAGTCTGCTTCAACTCGGTAAACAACAGATGTGTCGTAGCATTGGCCATAGAGGGGGGAAAGAGACTGAAGGTCAGACTACGCTATCGACTGTTGTACAAACATCAGCTATGGCAAGTTCAGTTGCGACTGTTGGATGTAAAGGACCAAATGTTTTTACGTCTGCACGTATGCCGCTGGGCCATACCTTTGTCGCCCGGCCACAGACCCGGCCGTGATGAACTACATTGTAGACAGTGGCAGGGAACTCTAGCGTAATGTATCCAAGTATTTGAGACAAAACTAGAAGTATTGCAGCATGCAGAATGTCATGAAGGCCACAGTTATGTTGGTCGCACTTTAATTTTAAGCAAGTTAACTGTGCGCAGATTCGTACATATCGTAAATAAGGTCTCTAAAATGTTTATATAATAAGTCTGAAATGGACGGTGTAATGAAGAAAAATCATGGCCTTACAGGATTGATGTGAACAAAGCAGTAATAATGTGAATAAGCACTTTTAATTTTAAAGTACATAACCACCTATCTCCCATTATGTGGTTTCGTATTTGTCATACAAAGGATGCGATGGTAGGCTTATAAAAGATAAATGGTGTGGTATATTTATCTTTGAGTGTTAAACTATGCATTTATATTACGTGAACACACATTAAGTAAATTAACCTTGCTATTTATGGAGACTTATGCTTCAGAATGTATGATTTCGAATAACATGGAATATTTTTTAGGAACGCATTAGTCATGCTAAGTGAGGTATTTGTGTATTCATTTTTCTCCATTCATCTGGTATTCTCTGTGACATGCAGGGTAGACTAGCAATGAGGTATGTTTAAAATAATGTTTTCAATCATTCTTTTCCAATTGCAAGAATAACTTAAAAAAGTACAAACATATATTTGTCCTGATAGGTTGTTCGTAAAATCATGCATACAACAGTTAGACAGGATTGGCTGCCGTAAGTAAGTTTTTCTTTAATTCCCTTAAATATGGTGTCCACTGAATAAATTGTCATCATAAGCTAATAAATGTTTCAAACATTTTTTGTGTTATTTTATAAGGGTCCATATTTTAAAACAGGCACATGGCAAAAAAAAAAAAGTGATTTTGACAAGGAGGGTGAACGTATGCTACATTTGGGTCAGTTTATCTTTATAAAAATTCACAAAAAAGCCACTGGTATATATCTGTTGAAATGTAAAATGATGTTACTTATGTTGAGTTTTCTCCGGTTTTAGGTATCTGAATGACTTGTACATGCTGGAACTGCGGGGAAACAACTCGACAGTGTGGGAATTGCCGGACTCGTTCGGGCCACCCCCTCCCCCAAGAGAATCTCACACCGGTGTCGCCTACACTGACAAAATCACTGGCCAGTCACGGCTGGTCATATACGGCGGCATGAGCGGCTGCAGGCTGGGCGACCTCTGGTTTCTGGAGTGCGGTGAGTGTTGCTGCTGGATTGAAGAGCGGTGTGTCAGCCAGTGTTCATTGCTACCAGCTAAGTGTTGTTTGATAATGGGACAGGCTGCCCATAGCTTATCACACACCACGCAAGGAGGTTCATTGAGAAAAATGTGTCGCTGTTTGAACAGTGCCTCACTTTCAAGTCCACGTTAAAGGACATCTGCAGGTTGCTACAGTTGCTGTATTTGCAGTTCGCAAAATATTTTCTTGGTCAATATTGAAAGTAGCCTTTTCTGAGAAATACAGTGAATAAACACTTAAGTTAATGGTTTGTTGTGTTATATTAGCATGGTTGCTTCATGACTATAGAGCATCCCACTCTTAGATTGCAGTGTGGAAGTAAATGGGCGCATTCTCTCTCTCTCTAACACACGCCGATTGCCGTTAGCACTGTCCTTGTTTCTTCGTGCGTTGTTGCCAAATATCAAACGAAATTTAAAATTTTAATTTTTGGACCAAGCTTTTTTTCATATTGTATAGAATCAAAATACGCATCAGGCAATGCTTATTTTGAATACTTAACAATATTTTAAGTGTCCGAAAAAATTAAAAAACATAACTTATTCGCTGCGAACTGTTTTGAAGTATTCCGATATGTTTCACATCAAAAAAAGAAAACCTACATGTGTATTTGATTCAGATTTTTTTTTATTAGTAAATTAATGCCTTAGGACGCCACCGAACAAATGTTAAGACAAAAACTGTACAGGTTTCACTTAAATAATTTTTTTAATATATTGAAATGCATTTTCTCACAAACTGACACATCAAAAAGTCGACCCGCGGAAATTTTTTTTTCTATTAAAGATAGATGGGGGACAAAAGCGAGAAAAATGTTCACAATGAATTGAATATGTTTTTAAAAGCAGCCCCATCTCAATTGCTTCTACAGTTTCCGTGGAAATAGCTGTTAAAGATGTGTCTTATCAGTACAAGAGTGCGCGCTGCCGTCGTAAGAGGAAACAGGGTCGTGTGTTTAGATAAGTGGGGTTCTGTCCTACAAGCAATTTCAAATACATGACTTCCTTAGTCAACAAAAAATATTATAATCGATTCTTGAACATAATATGTAAAATGTATGAAATAAATACGAAGGAATTCAATAGCGATCATGGTACAAAATTTTGAATTATTTTTCTATCCTTCTCAACACCAAGCATCTTATCAAACATTGTTTTAGACAAAGTTTTGGAAAATAATTATGATATTATTACAAACAATTTAAACAGATTTGATAAGGTGTCTACTAAGGCAGTTACATTTTTTTTGTCCGGTGAAATTTTTTTTCGAACCCATGCAGTTATGGCTGGTCGTATCAAAAATGTATTTAGAAAACATTTTTCGGCATTAGGTAATCCGAGTCATCATACGTTAAAACGGATTCGATATTATTCATATTATGGGAGTTGTTGCGATTTTTCTGTTTTTCAAAAAATCTTCCCCATTTCGAACCAATTGTTCGGATTTTTCCCATAACTTACTCGACCGGGAATTTCCATTACCGTATTTTATTTATCATTTTGGACATGACTTGTCCAAAAATACGGCATTTATCGGGCCCGTGAAAATGTGATATATATATACACACACACACACACACACACATACACACATATATATATACACACACACACACACACACACATACACACACACACACACACACACACACACACACATATATATATATATATATGGGATTTTTAGAACATAAAAGAAAACTATAAGAAATTTTCGTCTACAATAGGTAGTTTTTATTTGATATTTACATAAAAGTGGCATTATTACAAATTTATATGTGTAATAGTATAAAATATCATAAATTACGATATGATTTCTTAAAATGCTTCTTGTTCGATCCAAATTACAAAGACACGCATCTCCTGAAATTCGTAATATGTTAGAGATTTGGCAACAGCGCGCGCCATAAGCCGTGTACTGCAATCTAAGAGTGGGACGGGCTATAGAAAACAGGGAAAAGTCAGGGAATTTCAGGAAATGTCAGGGAAATCACGACACATTACTGGAATTTCTTCTTATGCTAACAAGAGTGAAACATAAAATACAGCTTTTATTGACATTTAGACACCTCAAAAAAATTCTGAAAAGTTTTATATCACCAAATTCGGTTGATTTTCATTTTCATGAATTCTCAGTTTTTTTCCTGTAAACATGTACATAGTTTAACAAGGAAAAAAAACCTTATTTATGCATGTTTACATACAAGTTCGAGAGCCTTTACTCGATAGTTTCAGGAGAATCGATAGTAATTGTTTCCAAACATGTTTTTTGACCTCAAACTGCATTACACTATGCGGCCATTTATTTTGATGGGCATGTCTCATCAATAAATAATTCAACACTGAATTTTTTACAATAATTCTGGAGATTACATGCTTCTGCTGATTAATAGAGATAAAGCTACGAAGAGTTAGGGCTTATGTGTTAATATTAAACAAATTTTATGAAACAAATAACCAGACTGTACATGTTCTGTTGCTGGTGGGGGAAAAATGGCATCTGGAATCATTTAGAAATTCAAAACTAAAAAATTCAGCTATCTTCAAGAGCATCTGTATGGAGTGAGAAATTTGGTTGTACATGTTATTCTATTATTACTTCAGTTCTCCCCCTTTCCCCCCCTTTTTTTTTTTTAAATTTTAAGTTAGGTTAACTAGAATGTAGTTAACCTAGTCGACACTATTTTAAAATATTTTAAATGAAGCCAGCCTATTCGAACTGATTATCATGATATCACACGTAACCACTATCGAGTGATAAACTACTGGTAAAAAACTTGAATGATTGTAAATTGTGTCAGGGAGTAAAAATGCATTTTAATAATAGGGGTCTGCGAGCAGAGGATTTTCACTTCGAGTCGAGCTCCAGCGAGTTTGCTAAAATACTCGCGAGTATGAGTGTTTTTTTTTATAAGTTTATTGCACATAAATTTACTGTGATGGAGTAATAAAATGTGAGAACTTTTGAGAAAAATATGGAAATAAAAAAAGAAACCATTATCTTTGTTAGCCTACTAAATAGATAGACCTACATTAGAGGTCTGTGAGCCTAAGAATTTTACTTTGAGCCAAGCTCGAGTGAGCCTATTTGAAAGTTCTCGAAGCTTGAGCTTTTGTGGTACAGTTACACTTTTGGGAAATTATTTTTACCTTAAACTTAGTATAATATTTGAAAAAAAGTATTAAAATGAAGTGGGCTTATTAATTTTGGGTAACTATTTACAGAGTGCATTTACATTTTGCACTGCTAGGAAAAAAAAACATTTTTGCCATTGAATCTTACCTGTTTCCATTGGTTCATTAGTAACTTATATCATCCAACATAAGCACAGTTTACAAATACAGTAAAACCCCTTATTTGCACTTTTCAAGGAACCCCAAGGAAAAAGTGTAAATTGCGGGAAAGCACTTTTATTGGCAGTTAATGCTAAATTTTAGCTTAAAAAAATGTATCAGCATTTACTGGTGCTACAAGACAAACAATAGTTGTTTACAACACATTTAGGGCACTGCAAAAATATAATTTTCTTAAATATAAAAAACAATGCAACATAAAGCCTACATTAAATTTTCTCTAGTACAGTTTTATAGGTACATACTAGTATAAATTCAACACTTTTTAAAGAAATCTGAAATTTTTGTTTGACTTTTCTTTTGTTCAGTTTGTATGGTCTGAATTTCTTTTTCCAAGGAATGAAGTGCATCAACTGCATTTTCACTGTTTGGTGCACTGAGAATATAATTCCTTAGAGTCTGTAGGTATGGGAGTTTCCACTTCCGAATCATCATCTTCACTACTTTCTTGTTTTTCTGCCAGATGACTATCAACAATGTCCTCCACAGTCTGGACTTCACAAGTTACAACATTATCATCCAGTTGTACATAGTCAGTGAAGTCTCCATTTTGTGAAAGTTGCAGATATTCTTCTTTCACTTTATCTGCTCCAGGCAAGTTTTCACTGGATCCAGCACTCTGTCCACTGTCAACAAAGAAACCAGCTTTCTGGAAACAGTTGGTTATAGTTTCTGGTGTAACTTCCTTCCATGCTCTTGCTGCGAAATGTAGTGCAGTTAGTAGATTTATTTTCATTTGTGTTGGGTCCTTGCCATTGTCCAGCATGGCAACTGCTCTGGATACAATGCATTTGCGGTAATAGCACTTGAAAGAGTTGATGATGCCCAGATCTAGGGGCTGGAGTGTGCTTGTGCAATTCGCAGGGAAATACACAATCTTCACATTCCTCAGCTCTATGTTTATTTTGTGGGCAGGGCACTGATCAATGAATAGCAAGACATTTCGGTTACGCAGCGCCATTTTTCTGTCAAAAGCTTGGATCTGTTGCTGAAAAAGAGACCCTGTCATCCAGGATTTATTGTTTGCTTCATACAAAGTTGGCAAAGTTTTAATGTTTTTAAAACAACGTGGTTTTTTTGATTTGCCGATTACAAACAACGGAAATTTTTCAGAACCATCAGCATTTGTAAGTAAGAGAATGGTAATGCGATTTTTGCTCAGATTGCCACCATGGCATTTTTCCCCTTTAAAGCATAATGTTTTATTAGGCAATACACAGTAAACAGGGTTGGCACGTTTAAAACAAAACGTTTAAAACAATATGTTTAAAATTGTTTTAAACAATACACTCTGAATAAAACAAGTTTAAAACACAATGTTTAAAACATTTTGTTCTAAACATGTTTTTTATATGTATTTTAAAAAAAGTTTTATTTCTTACGAAAACGAAAACTGCATATTGACATTTTCATCACAAGCATCACTATCTCATTGTAAGTCACCAACTGTGATAAATATCCAGACTAGGATGAGAAGTTTTGAAGTGAAACACATTCCTTACGTAAACATAAAATACCAGCACTGCTTGGGGTCATACCTTTTAGGGTGCCAGTTCCACTAAGTTCATCTAACCTAATTAAAATCTGTTTTTGTTAGTTAAGTGCACAGAAAACAGTTACAAGTTTGGCAGCCTTCTCTGTTCCTAGCCGGTTCCTTACAGTACTATGCACAAACCCGAATGTGGAGAAAAGACGTTCAATACCATCTGACAAAGCCACTGCACTGTGTAACTGATGTGCCAGGTTCAAAGTTTGATGATGAGTACTTTTCTCCAAAGCCATCCACCATACTAGAGGTTTAATCTCTTTTAGTGTTACAGGACTGAATAAGTACTCCTTGAAAGGTGAAATTTTTGCCTTGTACTTAATAATATCCGGAATGGCTACAGTCAGGGAAAACCGGGCAATGTCAGGGAATTCCATATTCAAAAATGTGTAGCAATATACCTTACACCTGATGGGACTTCTGCTGAAACCATATGTGCAAAACATTCTGGTGGTTTTGATTAAAATTAATATTAAAAACAAAAAAAGTTAAACTTAAAAAAACTGTTTAAAACAAAAAAAAACCGTTTAAAACAATAAAAACATGTTTTTTGTTTTTTTTTTTAAAAAAAACTGTTTTTTTCCCAACCCTGACAGTAAAACAAACCTGTCTCATCAGCATTGAAAACATCTTTAGCTGAGTACCCCTCCAACTGTTCCTTGAGCGACGTGTTTTTCCAAACATCAGCAGTTTCCTCGTCCACACTCTTGCTTTCACCACACACAACCTTATAAACAACATTATGGCACTGGCGAAATCTGTCTATCCATCCATTAGAAGCTGAAAAATCATCAATTCCAAGCCTCAAAGCAATGACTTTTGCTTTCTCGCGTAGTACGTTGCCATTGATTGGAAGATTTGAAGAGCGAGCACAAATGAACCACTCATACAACAAACTTTCAAGTTCTTTAAATGTAGAGTCTTTCACGTACTTGCGCTTCTTCGCACTAGGCCCGCATTGGGCAGCATTTGCTTCAATAGAACACCTATTTTTAATTATTGTGTTAAAAGTACTAACAGGAATATTCAGTTCCTTGGCCAAAACCACTCGGGTACCCACATGCTTGTCAAACTTCTCAATAATTTTAATTTTATCTTCAATAGATAAAGTATTTCGTGGAACTTTATACCTATCCATCGTCAATCAAAATCTTGCCAAAAATAATATTGTGAACGATAAAAAAACACGTGCTAACCAAAACGGACGTTGACTAATGTAAACAATGAAAGCCATCATAGATATGTACTGTACATAATGCAGCACTACTAAATATACGTACTGTGTATGAGCGCTTTCCGGTAGTATTGATAGCTCAGCGCTTCGGACTATGCTCTGCTACGAGAGTGCTCTATGACACCATAAATAAAACCGTTTGTGGTTCTGCTATGACAGTTCTCTATGGCAGCAAAGATTAAAACGTTAGTAGAGGAGAGGCACCATAGAACTTGTCGATACATCAAAACGAAAGGTTACAGACAATAGGCGAACTACTTCAAACTTTTCACATCTATGACTAACGTGACGAGTATTTACATTTTTACCGTGTTTTGAAACGTACATTCCGGGTTTTTTGGTTACGTAGCGGTGTAATTTCAGGGAAAATGCAACACGAAAGTTAATGTACAATAAAACGGACCTACATAAAATGACGTTATTTGCGGGAAAACGTAAATAACGAGAACGTAAATACGAGGTTTTACTGTATATGTTTGTGTAAATGTAACATATATTTGGAATAATTTCATCCTTGTCAATTTCTCTGGCGTCCTTACTGAGCTTCAACAAACTTAGCACCAAAAATCATGTTGTTTGAAAAGTACATTCACATTGTTTCAACATTTTCACTTTTGAGCACAAAAATTCTGAGAGAGATTGTCATAGAGTATTAAATTCTGTTCTTCAATCTATCAAGCAGAAAAATAATTTGTTCTGCACGTTCAGGAGTTAAATTAGCTCTACAATTGGAGATGGTGTTTACAGCAGAAGAGAAGCGTCTTTCGCTGGCAACCTGTGTGGCTGGAATGCTTTAGTAAAATTTTTTAACCTCAAAATTAGTGTCAAATATCTGTAACGTGTCATTGAAGTTTAATCAATTGAAAGTAATAAAAATAGAATCATTTTACTTAATTCAATTTACACTTGCAAAAAAAAACATACGCACAATAAACCTACATGGAAATTAAAGTCTTTTTCAATATCCTGTAGTCTGAAATATGTTTACTCATGTCATCAAATGTAGAGCTGTACTGAAGAAGCCGATTTTGCCAATATTTAGTTGAATCTGCATTTCTGCCGACTTCCGATACGCTTGTTAATTTTTGGCCGATATTACTGAAAAACGAAAGAGACTGCCATAACCTAAAAATCCAAGAGCACCCTTTTCACTTTTCGTAGTAGTACTGCATTCTTTCAGATCACATTATTTCTTAGCAACATGTGCCAACCGTACATATCAAGATTTAACATCCTTTTTTTTCAATAATGTTCTTTAATTTTAATATGTCCTAAATAAATACATTACCATCACGGTAAATACACATCTCGGTTATTACGGCAACTATGGTGCAAATGTGGTAACTATCATGCTTCTCTAGTAGTTATGGTATCTATAAAGAATCTTTAGTTCTTTTTATGGTAATTATCTTAAGATAACTATTGGGTTTGTACTGTATTTATGGTACATCATCCATATTTATTCGTAAGTTGTTGTTCATTTGTCTTTTCTTCATATTTATATTTACATGCACCATTACTAAGGCAGGAACTTTCATACAAATTTGAAACGGGACTTTATATCACACATTTAATGGCGTAAATGATGAGACCCCGGACAATTTAAATGATTTATACAGTAAAATGCGGGAAATGCTTCTGCATAAAGCGGGAAAGTGATACATTAATGATATGCGGAAAATTATAGAAGTTAAAAAAAATTAATCACGGAAATTTGTAAATCCCGGGTACGTAGAAATGATGTGTTCATGTATACTGTCGATCATATTACATTATAAAGTAAAGGATAATAGTGTTGTAAGACTTTTATTCGGATATAATGAGTGTTTGTTTTTCTAAAGGTACAGTGCAAGAAAAGCTCCCTCGAATTTCGAGTTGTTGAAAAGCCACGAGCTCGAGTTCGAGAATTTCTAAAAAAATTGACTCGAAACTCAAATTTTGAGTTCTCGCAGGTGTCTATTTAATAGGGATGTACCGATTCGAATCCTGATTAAATGTAATCGCCTGATAATAGAGAATCGGTAATTAATCTGAATCTGCGATATTTCAACCGATTATTTAGACAAAATTGTCAAAATGTTCTCATATCTATCATAGTTATCTCTTAGAAAGAAAAGCATGCCAATGCCATGATGTCAATGATGCTAATATATTCTTTTAACGGTAAATACTAAACTCTTTTATGTTTAATTCATGAATCACCGTTAAGACTGTAGGCCTACACACGCGCTGAGTTTCAGAAACTTCGTCGTCTAATAAATTAAATATATTCTTATTTTATTCAATTGACGATTTTCTTCTAGCATGTATGGCTAGTATTTCCATTATTGTTAGCTCCATGTATCAAACAACTGCTTTGAGTGCCGCTTGTAATAAAATACAACACATAAAACAGTATAAAACACAATAATATTATTTGAACAGCATCATTACAAGATCTCCATTTTACGTTTAGGTTACACACGTCATGTGATGAACAAAAACAATTTGGCCAACTTATCTCACTTCACCGGAATTTCCGTTGTATACGTGAACCTTTTTCTATTATTTTTTATTATGATTGAAGTCGCTTTAATAACGAGAGTCTTCTTTAATTTATATTTTTGCCGTATATTAACAACAAATATTTAATCAGGAATAAAAGTTCACGATTGCGATAGTTGGTGGTCGGTTGTAGGAATATTTCTGTTTGTGATCGAAATTAATTTTTCGAATATTGGTAATGTCTGTTAGCGAAGACGACTCTGCGACTGTAGATTGTTTTATTGTTTAACTAATGCACGTTCATACATTACGTAAACAGAGTGACAGATTCTTTGATCAAATATTACAGTCATTTTGCTAAGTTTTCAATTTGTTGGCATTTACCAAAATAAATATTTCTTAAGAGCTGTTATACATTGCATTCACTATTTAATGTTGCATAATATACATGGGTACGCTAGTCGCAGTGCTGTGTGGAAATATTTTTTTTTTAGGATCCGGGCTGGACGATAAATATGCAGTGTGTAAATATTGTTCTCAGAAATATTGCGTGGTGGTGTACACGGAAACAAAACTTTTTTCACTACAAGTAATATGTGGAGCCACACAAAGTCTTCAGCTTGTATTTCTTCACAAAAACCTAAAAGCTATTAACTATAGCTATTAATGTTATGTGCAATTCCTTAGCTAGCTTACCAAAATCTTAAATATTTATGTAAATAAAAATGATTTTGTCTGCATTCTATACATGTATGTACACTTATGGTCCATGCCTCCATTACATCAATTTTAATCACAATGTTGTTCTCTTTACTTTCTTTTTTAATTTATGTATGTAATAATCGGGCAAATATAATCAGTATTCTTAATCGGTTTGGAACATCGGCTGAATTTGAATTTTTTAGTGAATCGTTAATCGTAATCGGTAACCGGTTTTTCAATATCGGTACATCCCTACTATTTATTAACTTTTGTTCCAGAAATTAGGCTTTTCTTCAGAATGACCAATTATAAATTTTAATAGGGTGAGTTCTACTGAGTAAAAACATATTGTAGGTGCAGCAAAAAATCCTGTGCTATTGTTTTCTCTCGAGAAAAGAGGTTTTATTATGTACAGTAAACTCCCTATTATCCGCGCATGCTACAAAAAAATACAGCACATACAGTCAAACCTCTCTGAAACGACCCCTCACGGTTCCCAGGAATAGGGTCGAAATAGTGGAGGGGGGGGGGGGGGGGGTCGTAATAGATGTTTTCCGAAATATCAGTTGATTTCAACCCCCCCTCCCCCCCCAAACCGCTACTCGCTAAGAAACTAGCCGTACAATGGCAGGATGCTGTCACTCACAATGCTAGACGGCTTTGCTTTAAACCCACTTCAACCTTCATGACAAGTCCGTCGCCCTACAGGCCACCTCTAAAGAAAATATGTCAAAAGACAGTTTATTTTTACTGGTTAGTTTACATGTACGTTTTCTGCTTGCCGTAGTCAAATACACTAGAGCCCCAATATCACGAACCCCGGATTTAACGAAGCAGTGATTTTACGAATACATTCTCGGGAACTGTCATAAAATTGGACATTTTAACCAAAATGTGAAAATCAGAAAAAAAATTTAAAAAAAACGAAATGAAAAATCATTAAAAATCTGTTATTTTAACACACAGCGTATTTTTGAGTCAGCTTTAATACTTCCAATAATGTTCATGTAAGAATAACAAAAAAAATAATGGGACATTTCCTTTAAAAATATGGCAGCTGTAGGTTCTGCAACGCGAGTGGGCGCACACTAAGCTTTGTGCCGTTAATTTGTAAATTCGACACGAGATATTTTAAATTTTTATTATGATTTTAAATTTTGTGTGGAAATTTTATTTGCTCTACTATAGTGTAATTTTAATTTGTTAGTCCGGTGTACTCCTCTGAGTTAAACTTTGTCTCAGTGCTCTGGAGCCCCTTTCCCATCGGCGTATCGGATATTCTGCTGGTCTAATCACTGACTGGCAGCCCGCTTACCATTTCCCCCGCCTTCAGTCACGCCTCAAGCCAGTTATATTATTTCCCTTCGTGACTCTAACTGCATAGGCAAGGCTGTAGCTTGCAGGCGACCAGTTCGCAGAGACGAGCTGAGATCCGCCTTTTTCATCACGTCGTAGTGTTATATTCGCCCCTCGGTAGCCACGACGGGGCGTAGTTTCCCACCAACGTTGCATTTTACCCCCCCCCCCCCCCCCTTCTCAGTTCCAAGTAAGACCAATGACCGGTCGTAACCCCCTGGACAACAGCGACCGTCTCCCAGGATGCCTTGCATAAAAAAAATGTGTGTGCCAGGATGGACCACCCCGCGACACCTAGCGGCAAACTCGCTAACCACCCAGCCAACTTGCCCTGTAGGCCGCCAGGGAGCAGCACCTGCTTTGCCTTGTGTTATATGGACGCCGTGGTCGAGTCGATTGTTTTCAACTCAGACCCCCTCCGACAGTGTGGCCAACTTCAAGACTCCTGCTAGAGTTTTTTTTCCGCCCGCATTCGGGCAACTTCGGTATTTTTCGGCGGCCCAGACACCCCCCTCTTCCACCTGTTAGAGCCGGTGGGCATTTTTAATTACGGGACGCAACTTCCAGCGACACAGACACTTCGCGCCGCGACTGCAGACGGATCGTTTGATTATCGGCGAGTCGACGAGACACTGCAAGACTTCCATCCGGCCGCAACCGACTATGTAGTCGCCTAATTGAGGGATGCTATCCCTAAAAACTTTTCAAGTAGTTTAGTCCGTCTGCAATGTAATAGTTATTTTTTTTTAGCTTTTAATTTTTTTTGAAAGTTATTATTATGAAGAAATCATCCGCGTCCTGCCGCGCAATTCGCGAGCTCCCGAGCCTGGCTGACTCCACGATGGCAGCGTGCTGGGCAACTCCCCTGTTTTGGTGAGTGATAATACGCGAACCCTCCTTTTTCCCTTTAAATTTTTTTTGTTCGGGCATTTTCTGCCCCATAGACTGCCTGTATACCAGTTCTAATCAGTTTTGATTTGGACTGTTGCAGACAGGGTTCGATGACCGGGAGAGATTGATACTCTCATCTCGTGGCCTCCCCCCTTTCCTGTTCCGTGGGAAGAAACATTAGAAGAAACTTTCTACCACCCGCCGTGATCGTTTGAAGACCCCGGGTGGTAATGTAATTTCAACATTTCCCCTTACCTAGCGACATACTATCTCAGCCGGATGACCAACTCACCAGCGACCAGTGTTTTTCTCAAGAAATTGTAAAACTAATAGAACTAATTATCAATGTAATAATCGAATCCATCCAACTTTGGGTGTGAAAGTCATAATGCAAATGTTTATATGTCAAACTACGAATGTAAACTGTTCTCAGTAAGCATAGGCCGGCCTTTTTTCGTTTTCCTTTTGTTAATCTTTGAAAATTGTTAAAACCTTTTGTGTGTATGTTAAAATAATGGAAACATGATAATGAATCAGGGCAAATAAAACAGGGAAACTATAGATCAAGTTAATCGTGTAGTTTTTATTTTATTGATTATAACGATCCTACAACTTCCCCTTCGCTTGTTACTGGAAGTTCCTAAATTGTGTTTGTTCCCACCTCGTGTCGCCTCTGGTAAATCATTTCATTTAACGTATTTTTTTTCAGCTCGTTTCCAAGGCTCTTTTAATTAATTCCAAATAATTCTATTTTGAGGCACGAGGGGTGTTACAGCTTGCCCGGCTGGCTGGCGGCAGCGGCTTCATGACGCATAAGCTCACCCCTCCCTCCCCTCGGTATCATTCGTCAAGGCTAGCTCATCCCTCCCAGACACACAAACCATCTAGTGTCCTTTATAACACCCCAACTTCGCTCTCCTTTGAAAAACCTTCAGTGAGAAAATGCTCATTTCACCCTCCCTTCTCCCGTAAAATTGGGCTATTATGAATGGGGTACTAAAACGGTGAGGGAGGGATAAGATCGTTGTAAATAATTTCGGACCCCTCCCTCCTAACCAAACACGCCTTAAAAAAAAGTATGTCAAAATATGTCACTTTTCACACCAAGTTCAAGTTCAGTCATCTCTGGCAAGGAATTTACAAGCTTTCAAACTTTAATATAAATGTATTTTAATAACAAGGGTTCTATGAAAATGAATATACCGAATAAAATCAAGCTGCTGTCACCAAACAAAGCATAAAACGGCCCAATGTGTGATCGCTTTGTTATTGCTCAGAGGCGAGACGTGGAATGTTAGGAGAAAGATAAATGCGGGGGAGACAGTCGGCAGCCAGTGTGTTTCCTGCGTGGGGAATAAGTGGCGTAGCCTTTTTTTTTTTATGCTGGGTGAAGCGACCTTTTTCTGTCAACCCACGGGAAAAGTTAATTGCTTGAGCTGTCAAAATAAACATCCCTGCAGCAGTTAAAACAAGTCGAGGCGAGCGTGCATCCAGTCGGTCGCTGTGTATATCTACTCGAAAAACATAACATCTCAATTCATAGCAAGATTCCTTATAACTAGGGACCCGGGAAAATCGCGACTCGCGAATTCGCGAAAAATGTTAAAACCATTTAAAATGTTGTTAAAAATATTAAATCCATTATAAAAATGATTTAGAATGTTTTTAGAATCAAGAAATACTCGCGAATTTGTTAAAATTCGGTAGTACCCACGAATTTCTGTATGTATTCAAGATTATACGCGAATTTTTCGGATCCATGACAAAAAAAAGTTTGTGCGAGCGCGAGACGGTTGTTTACTACTTATCCGTCAACAATAGCAGGTTTCAATAGCCGGGTGGGTGGAAGGGGGGAAGGCAGCGGCGGAAGATGAACAGTGAGTGTGTAACAGTGTTAAAGGGGAGCAGGTATAGTGCCAGCTGGGTCCAGTCAGGTTTGAATAGTCGTAGGGTGGACACATATTCGTAACGTTCGTTTATATTTGCGGATATGCCGCCCAAAATAAACATTGACGAAAGAGTGAAACAGTTTTCCCAAGATGGAATGGTTAAATCTCAAAATATTATATTATGCCATTTTTGCAAAAACCAGTTGCTTAGGAAACTTCAGACGGCGTGAAGAAACACATACGAAGTAATCACGCTGAAGCCGTCAAGAAAGGAAACCGGCAGAAAACGATGTTTGAAGCTGTCGAAGGCGCCAAGGAAGCGAAGGTACGGTAGTGTTACACGATATAATGCTGGCATGCATTATCTTTTACCATTATTGGAAATGTATATCACAGAACCATTAACAAATCCTTTTTATTTTTTATTGTTTTATAAAAAAAAGTACGTCACTTCAGGAACACAAGTAGCTACAGTAAACTCTCGGTTATCCGGGCCCGGAATATCCGATTTTTGGGTTATCCGTGCTTGAATTTAGATTAATTAATAGTTATTCTGAAGCTGTAAAAAAATGACATCGCTCCAACGTATTTCTTCATTTGGCCCTTCAATATTTTTAACCACTCTGTTTCTGTGTCAGAAAGCTGTTTGGTCTGACCCTTTGTTCCGTCCTCCCTTTCAGATGTCACATTTGTCACTCTTTAAACCCGAGGGGGATACCCTTACTTCTACTCCCTCACCCCCATCCGCTTCATCTTCTGTTCGTTTGTTTAACGTGTTACTTTCCGCTCGGCCCAGCAACACCGCAGGCGCCTGGCGAGTGACGTGTCTGGCTGGCATTCGGCTGGAAGAATGGCCACGGGTTGGGATAATGAGGGGTGGGGGGTGGAAACCTTGCCTGAATTTATGTGTGCATTGTCAGCACAATCATATCTTGCGTAGTGTTAACTTTCTCTCTTCCAACAAATGTTGTAAATGACCGTGAACGAGCAACCTACGTGAAGGAAATCTTCACGAGTACCTATATCACGACAGGTTTTCATGATGCAAACAATATCGTTTTTCTCGTGCGACAAGGAACTGTAAAGATTAACTTGCCGCCGAGTTGTAGGAAAAATAAATACAAGAAACATTGGGAGGAGTGGTTGACTGCCCCGTCGCCAGCAGACGGAGAAAGACCACATGGCGAGGCAGTGCCCTATTTTTTTAAGTCGAGACACTAATTCGAGGGCGCTCTTACCGTGAAACGAATTACCCTGTTTTTTTTTTTTTTTTTTTTTTTACAGGATTTCAATTATCCGGGCAACGGGGTCACAATTAACACGGATAATTATTGGGAGTTTACAATAAAGCTGCCAGCTACATAATTTTGCTACTCAGTGCTAAAGCACAGTTTAAATAAACCTGCATTTCCTTTTGGTAAAGCTTAGAGTTGTATATTTCTGTTAAAAAAAAATATATATATATAAGTCCATGTTTTACTTTTAGGTTACTAAAATGGACTTCATCACATCCACAGTTGAAATGATGGTATTGCAAACATACCACTTGATAAAGCAGGAAGTGGGTGAAAAAACAAATAGTTGTTGGTGGAGACCTGCCTAGCAGTGATACCTCACGCCGAGATTACCTGCCACATTTAGCAAAATTATGAAGGACGAAGTGGTTACAGCACTGAAAGAAAAGAGGGTTGCCATAATGTCAGATGAAACTACACGTTAGGGAGAGCAATTTATGTTGTTTTGCTCTCTACAGTTGAGCCTTGTGACTCTCAACAACAGAATGTTGCTGCTGTGACTTCATTAGAAGCTGTAAATGGCAGGACATATGCTAGAGCTATTTCTGATGCCTTCCAAGATATGGAGGTTGGCTACGATCAGGTGGTGGCATTTGTAAATGATGCAGCTTCTTACATGAAATCTTGTTTTGATGGGCTTTCCATATTGTTGCCTGATTCAGTTGTGCAAGTGCAGTGCTGGGCCCATAAAGTGAATCTTCTTGGAGTCCTAATGAAAAACAGTCTTTCAGAATTGAACCAAGTTGTAATATCAGTGAAGCAGATATTTTTAAATGCCAGGAAGAAACGTTATGCTTTCCAGCAGTTTTTGCAACAGGAAGGCTCTAGTGCTGGATTTTTCCCTATTCCTGTTGTAACCAGATGGAACTCCTGGTTGACATCAGTTGAATGGCTTTCTGAAAACTGGGAGATCTTGATTGCTTTACTGCGGTCAGAGACAGCAAGGGAGAACAATTTCAATGGTGGTTCATCTTATCTACAGACCCTTGGCGAAGAGGAACTCGGCATGCTGCATGTACAATCACTCTTTGTGAAATCAGTCAGTTCCCTCATTAAACCATTCTTGGTAAGCTTGGAAACTAATTCTAAGCCTATGGCTTCAGAAGTCTATCCAAAACTCCAGTTTGTGAGGAGGAGACTGCAAATTTTTGGTGAAGGTGTCTTCAGTGATGAAGTGAAGGAAAGTGCCAACAAGGGGGGAGCTGAATTGTTGCCCCTTGGAAGGGCAGCCCTTCAGGATTTTTCTGGCAATGGTGTGTTCGTACAGCGACTGGAAGGGCAGCCCATCCAATTTCTGAAAACATGTTTCTTTAAATGTTTAAATAATCCTGAAAACTTGCCCCTTGGAAGGGCAGCGCATCAGGAGTTTTCTGACAGTAGTGTTTTTGAAAGGTTGTCTGAATTGTTGCCCCTTGGATGGGCAGCCCTTCAGGATTTTTCTGACAGTGGTTAGTTTGTAAAGCGACTGGAAGGGCAGGAGAACAAATCTAAGTCTAACCAACTTTGAACTTCTGTCTTCCTATGCATATGAAGCCTTTGCATGAGGTTCTGGAAGTTGTCATTTAAGTATACCTATTTACAAGAAATTAATCTTAAAAACACTAGTAGCTACCAGACATTTTACTTCAAAACTCATTATTTACTGTTTACATGTGTGTATTCATTTTGAGTGAGCAGTGTCTTACCTAAGCTACATTATTTTATTAATTTGCTTGTTGTAAAAATGTGAATTACCTTAATGCGCATGAACACTGGTTTAAAAATTGGTTTTAATTTTATTTAAATTAATTTAAAATTAGATGTATGTAAGCTTTTATGCAGCAAATTTAAACAGCCTTTTAAATTTATTTTGATCTTGTATACATTGTTACTCAAGAAATTTGCATTTTACACAAGAATATTGGTAATTTTACTCAAGAATTTTTGCTTTCCTCACTCAAGAAATTTGGAAAGTGCTATTCAAGAAATTCCCGGGTCCCTACTTATAACCTACATGTATTGACGGATGTTTTCAGCCTGATCCATACAAGTTCTTTAGCCAAGTTTTGAATGAAAACAACTGGCGGGCCAGTGTTGTGCCTGTTTTGCGGACACATAAAGCTTTTATAAATTTGCTGACAGTGTTAATATATTTTTACTCTCCTTGTTAAAATGAAGCAGATAACGTGATGGTTAACAAGTACAAACAGCATCCGAGATCGGCCGCAGCGCACGGTACGGGGAGAGGGTGAGCAAGGGCGAGCGAGCGGCCGACTACCATGTTCACACGCTGCGGCCGGAGGGTTTTTCCTGCATTGTATTAGTTCAAAAATTCAAGGCAGAAAATATACTAAATCGGACTTCAAAAGCTAAGCAAACATTGTCAACGGATAGTAGCTTTGCCGTAACTGCGTATCACACTAGACACTCGCAAAAAGCTAAACGTAAACACGTTGCCACAAAAACCTTTATCTGCACCCTGCCGGAAAAGGCACGTGGAATGGGGGTTGTCAAGCGCTGACAGCGGTCGACAGGAAGTGGTATCTATTTTTAGATATGCGCTGCCTACGCAGTACAGTACTGGGCAAGAGAAACGCAGTAACACGCTAGTCACCACAAGAAACTTGTTTTCTGTCCGTTTTTCTTCGGATTTTCGGCAATTTTTTCACGGTTCCTCGAAATCGGGTTGTAATAGAGAGGTGGTCGCAATAAATGGGGTCGCAACAAAAAGGTTTTACTGCATGTAAATGTGTATTTTATTACAAGTGAGCAAATTTTAACTCTACTGACGAGTGTATTGTGTGCAGTACACAGTAAAACGCCACAGGCCTTCTCGGAACTCGCGCAGTAGGCTGGCATCGTTTTTATTTTTGTTTCTGTTGCGCTTTGTTTCTAGTCGTATGATTGAGCACTTTTATGTTTACATTGCTGAAATGTATTGTTTGTTAATTATTCAGTAAAATACTACAATTGTAGCACCATTAAAATTTTTTTACTGTTAATTGTAACTTTTACTGTAAATAAATTTCTGGATTTTTAAGTTGAAATTAATAGCGCTTTTTTTAGGTATCTTTTCCGTATTATACGAGTTATTTTAAATTAGAAATCTAATACCTATTTATTCGGTCATTACTTATTTAATTAACAGAAAAAAACAAAGTTGTCTGACGTGTAAATTTTCTTTTAAATACGTTTTTAAACCTTAATTTCTTCATGGGATTGTCTGCGTCGCCGCGGTGTACCGATGTAGGTATCTTTTCAGTATAAAACAATTTAGGTATTTTAAAGTATAAATCTAAAATTTTATTCGGTCATTACCACTTATTTATTTAATTAACGGAAATAGAAGGTGTCTCACGTGTAAATTTTCTTTTAAAGATTTTTTAAACGTTATTTCCATTATCTGATTGTCTGCTTTGCCGCGGCGTACGGCTTATAAAAATATGTTTAGCGTGCTCTTGTATACGCCATCTTTTTTTAAATAAACTTACTTTCCATGAATGGGTTTTGTTTTTATGAATAATTTTACCTAACAAAATATTTTTTTTCCCGCATAATTGTCGCACCCCTACTTTTCAAAATTGATTTTAGAATAAAATGTGTGACGATTATGCGAGAAAACACTGTATAAATCTTGTAGTAACCATGATTAAGTTATGTTTACTGCATACATACCCTTTTTTATTTCAATATTTAACAAATGTTTAATGTTTCCAAACAATCTTTACTTTCACTTAAGTATTAAATTTATAATTTGCCAGTAGACATTACACTCCATATTTCCCATTTTTCTATGAATTGTTTACTTGATATTATATTATTTGTGTCTTTCCAATTCTCATTCTTGCTGTTCGTATTCAGTTCAAACTGAAAAACTGATGTTTCCCCTAGGCCTACCAATTAACACAGATTCTATACTATTTACAATAATGCTGTAATGCTTTTCAAACTATTTCTGATTGTTTTTCGTAGATACAAAAATCTGTTACTTACAAATGTAATTGGAAATTTATGTTAATTTTTCCTTCCGATTATCGAAATTAATAAACAAATTTATAAAGACTATAATTTCACATGCCTAAATGTTATATAATTTTATACTGGTACAAGCTTTTATTTAATTATTAAATTAAAAATAAGGTAATTAGTGTTATCCTGTTAACTGAACAAAACTCCTATTAATTCAAATAAGACTTCTTGTAAATTGGCTCGATACCCTGGTTATTATGTGAAAACACTGATGAATAAAAAAACACAAAAATTGTCCTCTTAGTAGGGAAACAGCAGAGTATTATGGTAATTGCCAAATTGTGCTGTAACCGCTGAATAGTGTGATATCAGCCAATTGGTTGTGTATTGGTCTAATAGTGCGGTATCTGTTAATTAATGATTAATCACCTGATTAGTCACATGAAAATTTAATTAAAAGTACACCTATCCCTCACTTAGCACGACTAATTTCTAAAAATGCTCGTGTTATATTCGAAATCGTGAATTCTGAAGCATTAGTTTCCATAAATAGCAAGGCTAATTTATTTAATGTGTTTCAAAATTCTATAGGAAAATATACTTTACGTAATATAAATGCATTGAAAAACACTCAATTATAAATATGTCACACCATTTATCTTTATATGCCTCCCATCGCACTTTGTATGACAAATACGACACCACGTAACGGGAGATACATGGTTATGCACTTCGTCAGTCGGCTGGCTGACTTGCCTTCCCGGGCGTGATCTTCAACTCACGTCGCGTACCTTTCCAAACAATCCTTTTCTGACAGTGAAACCGATATTACTGTCCGAATAATTACATTTTTATTTTTAAAAAATTAGTGTTCATTCACGTATCACCGCCTGGTACACGCCAATCCTGTCAGGCCAATTATTATTTTATTTCATTCATTTAACAACCTTTTCCACGTGAATCATTTGTTCA
Source organism: Bacillus rossius redtenbacheri (assembly GCF_032445375.1). NCBI lineage: Eukaryota > Metazoa > Arthropoda > Insecta > Phasmatodea > Bacillidae > Bacillus > Bacillus rossius. The sequence goes on along the minus strand of NC_086340.1, from coordinate 34,023,382 downwards.
TTTCTGTTCTGGTATCTAATGTCAAGTATATTCCAGCTAGTACAACCAACAGCATCAGACTTATGTATATACGATTATGCGCACAGTTGACTTGCTTAAAACTAAAGTGCGACCAACATAAGCGTGGCCTTCATGACAATCTGCGCGCTGTAATACTTCTAGTTTTGTCTCGAATACTTGAACATGGTTCATTATGAGTGATCAAGCACGTACAGTTACCGGCAGCTGAATGGGCAGACGTTGCTTTGGTTTGAGTGAATTCCCTGCCACTGGCTAGATTGAGTTCACAAGCAGGTTTGTGGCCAGGTGACAATACGGCACAGCGCCATACGTGTAGACGTAAAAACATTTGGTCCTTTATACTCCATAGCCGCAATTTAACTTCCCATAGCTGTTGTTTGTACAACAGCCAATAGCGTAGACAGACCTGCGCTCGCATCTCTTCCCCCCTTGTTTGGCTAACTGTATCCCACGGCACATCTGTTGTTTACAGAAGTTGAAACAGACTTCATGGTGCCTTTTTTTTTTTTTTTTTTTTGCCTGTTGAGGTTTTGTGCTAACTTAAATTTACAGACGTGCTATTCAAGACTGGGGCAGTAAAATTCACATCGCACTAAATGAATCTGTCCAATCTGAAGACGTGCTAAGTGAGGGATAGGTGTACTGATTTAACTAATTTGATACCCTTATTAAAAATAAAAATCTAAATGTTAATATTGTGCTATAGATTCGATTCCAAAACCATTATAAAACCTTTGATACCTTTGGAATCGCTTGAATCAGCCAATTTGAGAATTTTTATCAGCACAACACTAATATTAGTTTTAAAAACTAAATTAATACTCCTAAATGTAGGAGGAACATAGGTAATGAGTAAGAGTAAAAGAAAGTTATTTCTCTTATGATGAAACCGGGATAGAAATTGACAAGTTGCTAACTGGAAGGTAGTTTTCTGATTCTGTCTAATGTCAAATTTTAAATTACTGTTCCAGATACAGTTACTTGGAGCAAGCCGATAGTTAGTGGACTGGCTCCCCTTCCAAGATCCCTTCACAGCGCCACGCTGATTGGCCATAGAATGTTCATATTTGGTGGCTGGGTGCCACTCGTAATGGACGACATGAAGGTTGCGACACATGAAAAAGAATGGAAATGTACAAATTCTCTCGCTTGTCTTAATCTAGGTAAGTGAGCTGCAGAAGTATTTACAGTAGTTTCGATTCACTGAGGTTTCATTTTATCCAATCATACCTAAAGTGCCATTCCTGGCAAAGACAGAGAAAATGATCTGTCGGCGAAAGCCGTGGTAAAATTAACCTGAGTGAAAGAATTTACACTGAAGGAAAACTGAAAAAATTATGCCACTGTGTCAGATGAAAACAATGACAATTTTTTAATGGTATCCATGTTAACTTAGCTTTGGCTTATCCAAGGTTGCTGTGGTCCACATTAATTTTGTTGATCAAAAATACAGTATTATGTTGAAAGTGTCTTGGATATAAAAATTGTCCTGACTGAATAAATTTTGCTCATTTTGAAATTTTCTTTGTCCAGCTGTGTACTTCTTTTTGTGTATTTTCAGAAACAACTTCTTGGGAAACTTTAAATGTCGACACGCAAGAAGATAATGTCCCGAGGGCCCGTGCTGGTCACTGCTCTGTTGGAATCCACACCCGGTTGTACGTTTGGTCTGGTCGAGATGGCTATCGCAAAGCCTGGAACAATCAGGTGAGGATTTAATTCACTCGCAACTGGAAACAGTATTATATGTAGTTGTGTAAGTTAAAAGTTAAATCGGTTGACTGTTTGATGTTTTGATAGCATCGGTTCCACTGGAAGCATGAAGACAAATCAACAATTGATCAGTTATTCCTCAGCATGACTTTGATAATGTGTGTAAAATTAAAGAGAATTTTGGCAGTATGAATATAAATTTAATGAATTTTTTTGGTTATGTCAAAGCAAAACTACGTTATTATGCTTAAAATGAAATAGCAGTTTTGGTGCTGTAGTAATGTTATTTAATTTTACAATTTATCTATAGAATATTATTGTAGTCATGCCTCCTAAAGAACTTTTTGTAATTCTAAGAAAAACCTCGTTTCCAAAAAAAAATTAAAAATATTTTTTTTTATTTTTTTTCCCAATCATTCTCAAAGTGGGTGGTTTGATACATAAAGTAATTTAATCAGATTAACAAGTTGTTGGGTTATGTACATTAAAAGCACTATGACAGGGATGTCACCAAGAATGGTTATAAAACCCTGTATTAGACTATAAAAAATCCTGTAAAATCCTGTAAGAAGAAAATTTCTGTAAACAGGTTTTTCATTCGCGCCAACATTTTTTTTACACCTAAGACACAGGAGAAAACAAAGTATTATAAGCATATTTCTTCAAAACAGCTTTTCCTTCATTCCAGGTGCATAGGCCTACTTAAAAATAATAATAATGAATGTAGATAAAAAAAACTGATAAGTTTACATGTAAAGAGTTAAGTACCAGTATAAGGTTCTCACAAAAATCACTTAAGAATGCGCGATACATGTGGTTCCGAGCAGCAAAATCGACGTTTGCGGTGGAGCAGATTCTGTAAATGCCATGACATAAATTGGATTTTGGTAAAATATTATTTACAGAGTAAGGATGGATCTTAAAATGTTATTACTCGAAATTTCGGTATGCGTCTTATTTTATTAACTAATTATTCCTAAAAACGGCGAAGTTTAGTAGACGAATGCTAGTATAATTTGATTGGAAATGGGAAACAAAATAATAATATTATACAACACATATGTGTGCATGAGTTAGAAACAGCAGGATGCATTTAGAAATAATACCAGCTGAAAAATCTGTTCCGCCGTAACCTTTGTAATCGGCAGACGAAGAACGAATTTTACACATCGTAGTTCACGCGTCAACACACAGATGTCGGGCACTCCGCACGCAGAGGTTCATTGCAGTAACACATAACAGATGTCGCACATGTCGGAGGTCGTCACTACTTGTTTTGTTGTATCGCGCTACCACGAAGCCACATTTTTAAATTGAAATAGGTGGGAAACGCTGCAATTGGTGGCAATAAGACGCGTTTTAAAAAGAATAGTGACAAATGAAACCTGCTTCTTTCTGCAAGGCGGAAAAATAAAAGTTAGGTAACTTATTTTTAAATTGATGATATTAGTTTGTTTTTTATTCCAAAATCTTTAAAACGAGTGTATAACACTTTCCATGTATCTGAATATTTCAAATAACAGCAGCGCAGAGACTGTAGCATCCGAGACCGGCCGCAGCGTGGGAAGGTATCGCGGGAGAGGGCGGGCAGACGGTCCGCGGCACCGGGCTGGCGGGGCGGGCCAGTGCGCATTCCACGCACACGCTGCGGCCGGAGGTTTTTGTTTCCTCGTTGCCCCGATTTTACAAAGGCAGCGATACGAATGCCATCCTTGGAACCGTGAGCCAAGGGCGCCCATACCCATGGGCAGGGTAGGGCCGTGGCCCCCCTCCCCCGAACATTTTGGAAGAAGAAAAAATGTATGGGCTTTTGAGGATTTTTGGCAAATTGTGAGTAATTTTTGACACTTTTAGTCAATTTTTTAAGATCTGCCCCCCCCCCCCCCCCATTACAAACTATCATATAGTCTGGGGGCCCCCCTACAAACTGCCATATGGGCGCCCTTGCCGTGAGCATACGTTAAATCGTGGTTCTAGTATTATTAAAATGTAGAAAGAAACAATTTCTAGTGTTGTCACAAAAAAACGAACTTGAACCCAAATTTGTTGACACGAACTTGAACCGAACTATTTTAAAGTTCGGTTCGATTTCGAAATTTCGAACGTTTGTACACCCTTATGCAATAGTACTCTTGAAATGTCACACGTGAATGGAAACTTATCAAATTACAATTATATATCGCGTCTATTAAAAACATGAGTTTAAAGAATTTAAAACATTTATGCAGGATTCTTTTTGGTCATTACATATTTTGGATTGCTACATCTGGACACACACTAATGTTAATTGTTGCTGACATCACATAACACAGTATAAACAAATACTAAACGTATATATATATATACACGGCACAACTGCATAGCCAGTTCACTATCTATAGCCCGTCCCACTCTCAGATTGCAGTACACGGGTTATGGCGCGCGCTGTTGCCAAATCTCTAACATATTACGAATTTCAGGAGATGCGTGTCTTTGTAATTTGGATCGAACAAGAAGCATTTTAAGAAATCATATCGTAATTTATGATATTTTATACTATTACACATATAAATTTGTAATAATGCCACTTTTATGTAAATATCAAATAAAAACTACCTATTGTAGACGAAAATTTCTTATAGTTTTCTTTTATGTTCTAAAAATCCCATATATATATATATGTGTGTGTGTGTGTATATATATATATATATATGTGTGTATGTGTGTATATATATATATATATATATCACATTTTCACGGGCCCGATAAATGCCGTATTTTTGGACAAGTCATGTCCAAAATGATAAATAAAATACGGTAATGGAAATTCCCGGTCGAGTAAGTTATGGGAAAAATCCGAACAATTGGTTCGAAATGGGGAAGATTTTTTGAAAAACAGAAAAATCGCAACAACTCCCATAATATGAATAATATCGAATCCGTTTTAACGTATGATGACTCGGATTACCTAATGCCGAAAAATGTTTTCTAAATACATTTTTGATACGACCAGCCATAACTGCATGGGTTCGAAAAAAAATTTCACCGGACAAAAAAAATGTAACTGCCTTAGTAGACACCTTATCAAATCTGTTTAAATTGTTTGTAATAATATCATAATTATTTTCCAAAACTTTGTCTAAAACAATGTTTGATAAGATGCTTGGTGTTGAGAAGGATAGAAAAATAATTCAAAATTTTGTACCATGATCGCTATTGAATTCCTTCGTATTTATTTCATACATTTTACATATTATGTTCAAGAATCGATTATAATATTTTTTGTTGACTAAGGAAGCCATGTATTTGAAATTGCTTGTAGGACAGAACCCCACTTATCTAAACACACGACCCTGTTTCCTCTTACGACGGCAGCGCGCGCTCTTGTACTGATAAGACACATCTTTAACAGCTATTTCCACGGAAACTGTAGAAGCAATTGAGATGGAGCTGCTTTTAAAAACTAATTCAATTCATTGTGAACATTTTTCTATCTTTCGTCCCCCATCTATATTTAATAGAAACAATTTTTTTTCCGCTGGTCAACTTTTTGATGTGTCAGTTTGTGAGAAAATGCATTTCAATATATTAAAAAAACTATTGAAGTGAAACCTGTACAGTTTTTGTCTTAACATTTGTTCGGTGGCGTCCTAATGCATTAATTTATTAATAAAAAAAATCTGAATGAAATACACACCTAGGTTTTTTTTTATGTGAACATATCGGAATACTTCAAAACAGTTCGTAGCGAATAAGTTGTTTTTTAATTTTTTCGGACACTTAAAATATTGTTAAGTATTCACAATAAGCATTGCCTAATGCGTATTTCAATGCTATACAATATCTTGGTCCAAAAATTAAAATTTTAATTTCGTTTGATATTTGGCAAGAACGCACGAAGAAACAAGGACAGTGCTAACGGCAATCGGCGTGTGTTAGAGAGAGAGAGAATGTGCCCATTTACTTCCACACTGCAATCTAAGAGTGGGATGCTCTATAGCACTAGCGGCCGGCCGAAGTCGACGTGCGACCTGAAAGATAAGGTGTAGCGCTGTAAGCAACTACCGCGTCTACCATAAAAGGCAAGTGAATGGGTGTTATGGGTTTGACAGAGGGGAAAAAGGGAAGGGAGGAGGGCATCGTGTTGTGTTGTGAGGTTGTACGGGCCAGCAGGAGCAGATGTTTTCCTCATAACTGTAGTTCCGGATAACTGGATGTCGGATACACGGGGTAGGAGTACAGTTTAATAGAATATTATAATTACATCGTAAAATTTATTGGTCCCGAAATGTTTGTACCAGTACGCGGTGTAACATAGTTACACTTATTTGTAAATGAGGAGTATTTCAAACTTTTGGGCACGGTAAATGAATCTTACGAGCTGATATAGCTTCAATTATTTAATGTGTACTACTTTTGGTGGTGAAGCCTTTTTGTACCCTTGTTCTGTGGAAAGAGATCTACAGAACTATCAGGAGATTGCCGCTACTTTCGGGCAGCTGGAGGAATGTCTGCCTCAAGTGGTGTGGGTATGTACGTTTGAGGACGCCCAGTGACAACACGAAACGAAGCACTGAATCTCAACAGTGGGCCGTCGACCTTGGGTAGCTAACACAAGCTGGCTGGTAGTATAGTTCTCTTGAAGAGGATCTCAACACGCGGCACCCATGAGTGCAACAAGTTATTTTCCAGCCTACTTCCTTCAAATTGTACAAATTCTCAACCCCCCCCCCCCCCCCCTCTCTCCGTTATTCATTGCGGTCATGGAATTTGGATTTTAATTTTAAAAAGTACAACACTGCACTTTTTAATATTTCTATCTGAGAAATGTGCATATTAATGATGCTTACATTGCTTCAATAGTTAATAAACATGGTACAATTTTCACTTTGTCTGCAAAAGTTAATATAGTATTACTATTTTCACTACATGTGTGCTGTATTGTTATGTATCTATCTATGTGAAAATGTAAGATAGTTTTTCGACCTTGAAATTATTCGCAAGTAATTTAAAAAAAAATCCTGTTCGATTCAAAATTTTCGACTACCAAAATACACTATTCGCACAACCCTATAATGTGATAGATTTGTGTAGTGAAATATGTGTACATGTGATTTGCATAAGTTTTCTTAACGCTACTACTACAATGGTTTTTTTAAATTTGGTTTCGGCAAAGACAACTTTCCAAGAAAATGATAGAGAATGAAAAAAAAATAGCTATTGCCATAGGGAACGTAGAAAATGATACACCATATATTAGTGTCTAGGGGACGGCGGCTGGAATAAGAGGATTGACTGACATAGTTTCAATTTAAGTGGAGTGGTGAGTTATCTTCCTGTTTACACCAATGCTTACTCTATAGTCTGTTGTTCATAAAATAAAATATTACAGTACTTATAACATCCAGTCAAAATGTGCATGTTAACTTTTTTTTTCTTTTGAAGAATTGCATTATCAGAGCCGAAACAAACCAACTGTTGTACCTGGGAGAGAAAAGGAAGTATTGCTTCGCATGCGAATTTGCAAGACTCAAAGACAAAAAGGTGAATGAACATCTTTGCTTTAAAAATTATAGTGGTCCAAGCACTGTAATTGAACAAACTATAATAGTAGAAGGGTTCTGCGGGAGTGTTGAGCAGCACTTGTTAAAATACTTACTTTGGTGACGGAGATTCAGTGTTTACTCTAGAATAATGCAGCGAGTTCCTTACGGAAGGGAAGTCATAAAAATTGAGTGTGCAAACCACATTGTAAAAAAACCATTTTCACAAATTTTCCAGAAATATGTCATTTCCACCATCTGCGCGTCGTTTGCTTGAATCAAGAATAGTAAGATTAAAATCCGGCGCTAGAAAAGCAATCGAAATTGCTGGAACATCTCTTGTTGGTACATCTATCGTTCGATTGAAACTAGACATAAAAAATGGTCCTCATCATGTATTCGGTTGTCACGAAAACTGCCGTGTAGAATACTGAAAAAGAAAAAAATACCAATGAAAATTTTGTGACATTTGTGAAAGAGTCGGGGATTATGGAAGCTATTGAAAAGGCTCTTGATCCTATGGTAATGAAATCTGATAGACTCGTATTTAACAAATCTAAAAATCAGGTTGAACGATATATGAGTATGTTAGCAAAGTTTTCAGGTGGAAAACGGGTAAACTTTGCTAAAAGAGGCTCTTATCACTCTCGTTGTATGGAAGCTGGACTGGCCCATGTCAGAGGTCCTAGGTGGCACTTCATCCCATGGAAAAACAAATTTGGTTGAAGCCCAGGAAAATACTTCCAAACAGTTTTAAAAATTAGCTGTCTCCAGTATGAAGATGGCCCCCCCAAATAAAAAGATACGACCAAACAACACTCCTGGTCCTGATTTGGAGTATGGTCCAAGTGCTGAAGACATTTTGTGTCCTGAAGACGTGTTGAGTCCTGAAGAACTTGATACAAAGATGAAGTTTATCCTCGAAAACCTGAATCTGGATGCAACAACATTAAAAAATATTCATGAGTTGGAAAGAAGGAAGTACTGTTGGTCAACACGAGAACATTAAATGGAGGAATGCTTCTATGAACAGACTTACAGCATATAGTTTCGGTTTTGTGGTAAAAAGAACACATACATCCTGTCACTGTCTAGTAAAATAAATTTTGTATCACAGGGAGATAAATTCCAAAGCCGTTCAGTTTGGATGAGTTAACGAAAATTTGGCTAAGAATATGTATTCCAAACTAAAAAATGTCGAAGTCGAAGATTGTGGCTTCTTTCTGTACACCCAAGCTTTTCATTTCTCGGAATATCTCCAGATGTACTAGTGGAAGACGATGGTTTGCTGGAAGTTAAATGCTTATTTTCAGCTGGGGACGATAAATTAGACTATATTTAAAAAAAAAAAATAAAAAAAGTGTATCGAAGGAAAACTTGGAGAATTGCGTCTAAAGAAAACCCACTTTTTTTTTTTTTTAACCAGATTCAAGGTCAACTTGGCGTCCGCAGTATAAATTATTACGACTTTGTAGTTCATACGAAAAATGATTTCCAAGTTGAAAGAATTTTGTTCGACAAAGAAATTTGGGAAAAACTCATGCTGTCAAAGTTTTTTTGCCGAGTGCTTACTTCCAGAGATAGAAGATCAATTAAATACCCGAAGACTAAATGCGCGAGAGCCTGACTTTGTAAAAGAAGCCCAAAAATCACTAAAGAAAAACAAAACAGATTACTTCAGTTTTGGTTTCCTAAATGTTATGCATGTTTTCTTCTGTTTTTGACAAAGTCCTAATATAACAGTGTAGATAATATTATGATCATATTTTGTATGTAAAAGCAATAAGATTTTTTTTTAGAATTTGGGTTATCAAACACATATTTTATGTTTATTAGTAGATTAAATTCGAACTTATTATAAATTTATATAGACACCTCTTTTACTTATGTGTATCGTAGTGTAACGTTTTCCACCCCCGACTCACGTTTGTTCGGGCGCTATTGGTTGTTGCACAACTCCCCAACCAAAGGGATTTTCCAGCGGTTCAGTGGTTACCGAAAAATGGCTACACAAGAGTTTGTCGCATCACTTCCACTCAACCAACTCGCAACACGTTGATCCAGTCCTTTTTCAGTCTCGCTTCCTTACTCCTCCCCTGTGCACCTTACATCCACGTTTTCTCACAGCGTCCCCTCCTCCATCTTGACCTTCTTCTTCCTCCGTCCTCTCTTCCGCCGGCAGTCCGTATCCCTCCGCCACACTCCAAATGAGGGAATTTGACTTCACCACTGTTTAGCAAGCTCACTTATTCTAACGAAGTCTAATTTCAGAAAATGTTTAACCACTATTATTGACGTCCTACAAGTTAGTTCACACGCAAAAGTTTCAAGCTAAAAAATAAGTGGATCAGGGTGCAAGAAAGTAGTTCCTAGCCAATAACAGCCCCCTGGCTGTAGACAATACTGCTATCAAAGTTGGAAAAAAGTGGCTTAACTGCCATTTTATCAGGGCATGGGGGTAAGCTGCAGTCCACCTCACAGTAGCAGTGAAAGTGCTTGAAAGACTATAATTTCTCTGTTTAAAAACGTATGTCAACATGTTCATTTCATTCTTTAATGTTATGCTAAATTATATGTAATTAATATATTTATTTAAATAGTACTCATATTGTATAAATTTTTAATGGTGTCTTTCAACGGTATCATTAATGTACATACATAAAAACTATCTTTGTGAACTCTCTGTAAAATTACACAAAAAATCTCTGGCCAGAGTATCATTGTTTAATACAGCATTAAATTTTGTATAGTGTTTGTTCCTGTACATTTCAGGAAGTATTTAAGACATTATTTTATTAAAGTATTTAGTACAATTAAAATAAGTTATTTCTTATCGAGTGAAAGGTTTTTTAATCGATTAGAGTTATAATACTGGGAATTATTTTTTTATTGTTTTTGGTTTATGCTCGAAATTAGACCACAAAATCATACCCGGGCCGAGATTATACATCAGAATCTCTCGCTATAAGCCACTCTTCAAATAGTAACTAAATCCCAAATAAATAAATTGTTTCAGCGAAGAAATTGTAGTTGACTACTGTTTAATTGAAAAGGTATGTAAAATAACACGTGCACATATAACGCGCACAGCATGTGAAGGCCGTGGATCCCGGCGGAGGAAACATATCGGGTGGCAGGGAGGCAGATAACCAAGGCACTGCGACAGCGGCCAGCGCGCGACTGACGACTTGGCAACCCCGCACGCGGAGTAAGCCTCGCCGCAGCCGAGCGCTGCACATTCGCATCACAAGCGCGCTCTACCGGATAACGACTGACAGGACTGGCTCTTGTATCCCGTTAACGACACATATAATTTAGTATAATATTTGCCGCAATAAAGATACACTACTTAAAATATAACAAGACTCGCTGGAAAAGGTTTGAAACCCAGGCCACCGCGAATGCGAGTTCAGTAATTGTACTTTCAGAGGTAGTATATAGGTGGGCATACTTGCCAACTTGTACGATTTACCCGTAAAATGTACGGAAAATCATGTTATTGTACGATTGTACGGCCAATCAGTTATTTTACTGGTTTTCCGACATTTTTACGTTATTAAAATACGTTTGTAAGATTTTGGTATCGTATCAGCGACGGGATATCAAGGTCAAATAAAATACGTCCGTGTCAATTGTTTCTTCATTGGTTACTACAAGCCAATCATCGCGCAGTTTATGTTGTGTTTATCTTTTGGGCATGTATTTTTTTTTTAGCAGTCTTGGGAGTATTTTAGCGCAGAATAAAGTGTTGTGGTTTGAATACGGTTATATAATTTTTATTTTATTTAGCTTGCATTAAACGAAATGCGTAGTGCTACGTAAATAATTATTTAGAGATGCGTGTATTGTAATTGCGTTTGTGGCATCAGTACGATTGTATTGTTTACAATATGAGCGGAAAAACCAAGCAGTACTCGCAGGCATTCAGAGACGTGTATATGCAAGAGTTTCCGTATATTATCAAGTCTGATAAAGGTAATACGTATGCCTTCTGTAAGGTTTGTCGTTGCGATGTAAACATTGCACACGGTGGAAAAAACGACATTAGAAATCATGGCAAAACCACCAAACACAACAATAACATGAAAAGTGGCGAAGAAAATACGAAAATTCAGAATTATTTTGTGAAAACTGAAAGCGTGGACAGTGCCGTCATTAGAAGTGAGTGTTTGTTCACGCATTTCATTGTGGAACATAACCTGCCGCTGAGTGTGGCCGACCACGCCGGGCCTTTATTTAGGATAACGTTTCCTTCATCCGACGTCGCAAAGAAATATAGCTGTGGCAGAACAAAAACATCTGCTATTGTTAAAGAAATGTCTGCAAATGCTACAGAGGATATTGTGACGCATTTGCAAAATGGCCCTTTTTGTTTGTCAACCGATGGGAGTAATGATTCCGATTCCAAACTGTATCCAGTGGTGGTTACGTTTTTTGACGAAAATGTGCAAAAAATGGTCTCGTGCATTCTTTCGTTGCCTAATTTACAAGGCGATGCAACAGGTCGTAATATCGGCAGTTTAATGTTGGCAGAATTGGAACGTCTTAAAGTACCCATAAAAAACATGATATCATTTTCTGCAGACAATGCTGCAGTTATGCTTGGACATAAAAATGGTGTGGCAGCTGTTTTAAAAAATGCTCAGGAGGGACTTATTGTAATGGGATGTTTGTGCCATTTGATTAATTTGGCTGCAGAAAAGGTGTCAAGTTGCTTGCCAGTAAAAATTGAGGAAATTTTAATAGACATTTATTATTATCTTGAGAAAAGCAGCAAACGAAAAGAAAGTCTGGCAGAATTTCAAAATCTACACAATAAAGATGCTAAGAAGATTTTGAAACATGTTTGTACCAGGTGGCTGTCATTGGGTAGAAGTCTGACTAGATTTGTAGATCAGTGGGAACCTTTGTTGAGTTTCTTCAAGAAAGAAGTCAGTCATCAGAAACGACAGTGTTCGTCACTGACATCTTACAGGATTCCGAAAGAGAGTAACAAATCTGGAGAGAGGGTAGGCATGATTCAGAAACCATCAGGTTCTTCACTCTTACCCAAAGAGAACTTCACATCAGTAGGTAAGTCAGATGTTCTTTCACCATCGTGTTCTTCCTCACCTTCAAGCATGACAACCAAGCTGTCTGGAACAAAAGAATCTTTTAATTTTGAAAGAAAACAGTCAAGTAAAAGAAAAGCAGATGGTGATCCTAAGGTCTCTTACAAGAAAATGGCTGGTGCAGTCTTGTCAGTAAGTGATTCTGACCTTATTTTGAAAAGTAAAAGTCCAAATTTAAGTCGTGAAGAAAAGCTGTTTTTATTTCTCTCAATGCCACGGAATAGAGCTTTCTGCTTGTTTTTGTTGCATGTGATACCCTCATTTGAAAAAGTAAACATAATGCTCCAAGCATCAGAACCGCAAATTCACATTTTGCGACACATGCTCTGTGACTTGTTGAAAGAGATATTATCTAAGTTTGTTAAGCCTGCTGCTATCAATAATGTGGATATTCTTGAAGTTAGCTATCATGCTGTTGAAAATCAGAGGCAAGACTCTGATATGGTTATTGGCTTTCAGACTTCACAAACTGTAAGTGAATTAAAAGCATCTGACAAAAAAGTGTTTTATGAATCTGTGAAAAAGTATTTCATCACTGCATGTGACTATATTGTTAACAAGTTTCCTCTGAAGAACGAAGTTTTGATGAAAGCAGGTACTGCCAACATTGAGGGCATTGAAAATGTCAGTTTCTCTGATGTTGAGTACTTCCTGAAATTGTTTCCTGTAATGTTACCACTTAAAGACAATGAAACAAGGAGCATGGCCATGGATGAACTTCACAAACAGTTCATTTCCCTTCAGCTGGAAGATCTTTCTTGTTTAACACAGAGTGCCAATATTGTGGAAAAATGGGTCAGTGTCTCAAATATGAAAAGCATAACTGGGGAACCAAAATTTGATAGACTATCTAGAGTAATGTTTTCCATACTCACAATCCCTCACAGTAATGCAGAGTGTGAGAGGGTGTTTAGTTTGGTCAAAAAAAACAGGACCCAGTTCAGATCCCAGTTGTCAAATAACTCTCTTGAAAGCATTTCTGTAATTAAATCCAGACAAGTGGGTTTTTGCTATGATCAGAAGTTTTCTGAGAAATTTCTTCAAAAAGCTAAGAAAGCTACTGCAGTATCACTGAAGCATTTTCCTTAAGAAAAAAAAAAGCTAGTTCGAAAGTGTTGTAAATAAGTCTGTAGGCCTATATTTAATTACATACCTAGATAAGAACATGAATTGAGTGCAGCTGATGATGGGTGCAATATTGTGTAAACTTCTATATCAGATGTGTGTGAAATATGAAATTCACAATATTACAATGCAGATGTTTAGGTAATTTAATAGCTGTATGTACTTTTTTGTTAGATAGTATAAAATATACAGTATTTGGTTATTTGTTATGTTTAATCGTGGAGTAACCAAATTGCCGTGTTTGGTTTACGCTATAATTAATCATTTAAAATTTCTACTGGATTGGGAATTTCAAAAGTTGGCAAGTATGGGTGGGTAGTTACCACGACCATGTTCTACGTTATATGAGAAGAGACATACGTTTTCTTTCTGTAGTGAAAAGTTGGCTCAATTTCAACATAACACAATGATTATATAGTAAACTGTCGTTCAATTTCGAAAAACCGATATGGTAATATTTGTATTCAGAAATAACTTCCATTGAGATAAAGTCCATGTTGTCCGAATTTTGACGTTCACTTTTTAAAAAGTTTCTGGCAGTCCAATAGTTTTCTGGTAAAATAAGATCTTTGCAATCCTGTTTACAGAGACCTTTCTTACAAGCTAAACGTCAAAATTCGGACAATGAAATAGATTATACTTAGTAGTTCTGTTTAAATTATGATTACCAGTTGTGATTGCAATAATAATTTATGTGTAATATACTGTAATGCCAGTAACATTCACTTTTAAGTTCACTTAATTGGTTACGGAGCAAATATTATGTTGATCAATAAAAAATGGTATACTTAATTATACACAACATGCATTTATAAAAGTTAAATTGAAGTAAAATTAAAGTATGGACATTTGGATTTAAATAAAATATAGAAACTAGTATCTAGGTCCATTGCGGGGGAAAAAAAAGACAAATTCTTGCTTGACTTTTCAATCAAAAACGTAGACTACACGGACTTCATGTTTTTTTTTTTTTTAAACTTCGAAACGAAATTTGGAGAAACAATTAGCAAATGTTCATGTAGAAAATAGTACACTAGCAAACTGATTAGGTATGATGATATTTCCTGGAGTAGTTCAACTTCATTTGCCTGAGCCAGTGCCTAGTAATTCGGGTCAGCCAGACAACGCCGACAAGACAGAGGAAAACTGTTTCAGCCTATCAGGACGCGCCATTGGTATGCCACCTCGCGCGATAAGAGCCGAAAAAGTTGAGGTCTAGCCGATATTTTGTAATGCGGAAAGTGTAGAGATCGCCGATTTTTCAGAGTTTAATATGCTGTTATTTTCTCGAACTATTAACAAATTATATTGTTTTTTATTCTCTACAAATCAACGGTACATTTGTTACAAAACACGAGTCAGAAACGTCAAGTGTATTAAAAAAGGTATAAATAAGAAGTTTCGTTCTGCAGTTGTCAGGCAGATGACAATACTAATCTATTAGGTATGTAGGGTAGACTTGTATCTAAAGTTCAATTTTTTTTTGTTTCGCTTTGTAATATTTTATGTACCAGAACTGTTGTACGGTTTTTATTTAAACGAAGTGGTGTATCACACAGTAACATCCACGAAGCGTAAAGAAGGTTATAAAATGGACGCCGAAAGAGTTAAGCATAAAATCGGCGTTCCTTTAAACTAAAAAAAAAAAAAATGTTCTATCCGCTCTGTCTGGTTATGTGTGAAACGGGCGTGATAGTCCAGTGTCGTGTCTTCTCTTGTGCTTCAGCACATCACAAAGCCGCTGCTTCAGGTGACTCATCCCACTCCTATCAGCCGTCTTTCATTCTTCTTTCTATCTCACTCCACTCCACCCCCCCTCTCATACCGTTTTCCTACTAGTTCGCGGGATGTCCGCATGGATACGCTACGTACGCTCGCGACGGCCGAACGAGACGCTATCCTACGAGGAAAGAATGAACCACTTCAACTGACCGCGTGTGAGAAAATATTATCTCCCACGCACTCTTAAATACCGTAATTACTCGCATATAGGTCGCCATCGCAGATAGGTCGCATCCATAATTTGTCTTGAATTTGGTATTTAAAATTCCCCCCATATAGGTCGCACCGGTAATTCATTACCGCGCCGTGCGCCCTGCGCGGAGAAAGGTCATTGTACTCGATCAGCTGCTGTTACGGCGCGCCTGCTGGCTCGCTTTGTTCACTGAGCTGCGCATGCGCAGTATAACTCACTCAACGCTCCGCCCAGACTCGTGACCTTGCATCAGCAGCCATCCAATAGATGCGAGCTTAGCGGAAAAAAATATAAGCTCCACCTCCCGTGTACCAATTCTGTCCATTTCTAATACCAGTTTATTGGTATACGCACCAGTTTCCTCGCTGCCGTGACATGTTCACGTTTACGTCCATCTTGATGACTTGATACCAATAATTAATTAATTACGATCCCCAGAAATAAATTGTCAGTTTAAAAAATATGCGTCAACTGTACAATACTTCCGAAATTATAAAATACGTATAAAACAGTTACCAAGGCTCCGCTCATTTTATCTTGTGAAGTTTGTCTCGTACCAGTATTACGGCTAAGTTGTGACATAAATACAGTATCAGAAATTAACAATCAGCCACGTTCATACATTCGTGAGTTTACGTTTTTCCCTCGTGTGTTTTAGATTGTCTCCTGCTATAATTACTCGGACTTTTACACGCCTACGCTTAAATTATTACATGTTTAGAAATAAAAGCAACTTTTCATGTTATAAAGTATGTATATTTTGCGATTTAAAATGTTCATTGCCGACTATAAACGTTACGTTTTTCACGATGTTTTTATGCCTACTAGCTAATCTTATCTACTCTTAAATAACCCACGGTATTTTCTGGTTGTTTATGGTTGTTACGTGACGTAAATAGCGGGATGGATTCGATTTTTGAGTCGTAATTTGCATGAAAGTATTGTATTGGACTAAATGGGAACCAAACGGGACCTGAAGAATATAGTGCAAATAACGGAAAAACTTAAATAACGGTAACGTAAATAAGGGGTTTCGCTGTATGTGTACATTGTAAATAAATTTGCCTATACCTATATAAACTTCTTTTTCACATTTTAAACCAAAATATTGCAAAAAAAAATTCCTCAAAAATTTAAAAAAAAATTTTTCTTCACATATAGATAGCACTTCATTTTTTCCCCATCAAATCTGGTAAAATTGCCGCGACCTATATGTGAGTAAATACAGATACACACAGACTATGACGTATTTGCAGGCATTTCTTGCCTGAACACTCAAACTGCTTCACTTCTTCAGGTTCCTAGCTTTTTTTCTCAGCTCATTAGTGGGTTTGAATTCTAGCCCCAAATTTTTGGTCCTGTTGTGGCAGTGCAACAATACATTCAACATTGGCATTTCTAAACGTGACCTGTGTGCAGTTTTCACATTTTTCAAATTACTGAAAATTCTTTCTACTGCAGAAGTGCTGTGAGGAAGACAAAACATCGCTTTAGCTAGTCTTGAAAGTAACAGAAACATTGTTTTTCCATTTTCTTCTGCTTCAGATACAGTGTGCCAGTAGGTGTCAATATCCATCACAGATGAATTTTCCTCAGATTCCTTCAGTGAGTATGAGATGAATTCTTCCTGTAGCTCGTCCCGTTTGTCATCTGGAATGATATTCAGGAATCTAACCACTAGTGCTTCCAGTTTTTTCCAGTCACCTGATGACTTATTTGCAGGGTCCAAAATAACTACTGTATTTACTCGCATATAGGTCACGGCAAGTACCAGATTTGATGGGAAAAAAATGAAGTGCGATCTATATGTGAAGAAAAATTTTTGAGGAATTTTTTTTGCAATATTTTGGTTTAAAATGTTAAAAGAAGTTTATATAGGTATAGGCAAATTTATTTACAATGTACACATACAGCGAAACCCCTTATTTACGTTACCGTTATTTACGTTTTCCCGTTATTTGCACTATATTCTTCAGGTCCCGTTTAGTTCCCATTTAGTCCAATACAATACTTTCACGTGAATTACGACTCAAAAATCGAATCCATCCCGCTATTTACATCACGTAACAACCATAAACAACCAGAAAATACTGTGGGTACTTTAAGAGTGAATAAGATTAGCTAGTAGGCCTAAAAACAACGTGAAAAACGTAACGTTTATAGTCAGCAATGAACATTTTAAATCGCAAAATACATATTTTATAACATGAAAAGTTGTTTTTATTTCTAAACATGATAAAATGAGCGGAGTCTTGGTAACTGTTTTATACGTATTTTATAATTTCTGAAGTATTGTACAGTTGACTCATATTTTTTAAACTAACAATTTATTTCTGTGGATCGTAATTAATTAATTATTGGTATCAAGACATCAAGATGAACGTAAACTTGAACACGTCACGGCAGCGAGAAAACTGGTGCGTATACCAATAAACTGGTATTAGAACTGGACAGAATTGGTACACGGGAGGTGGAGCTTATATTTTCTTCCGCTAAGCTCGTATCTATTGGCTGGTTGCTGATGGAAGGTCACGAGTCTGGGCGGAGCGTTGAATGAGTTATACTGCGCATGCGCAACTCAGAGAACAAAGAGAGCCAGCCGGCGGCTACGCCGCGCTGTAACATTAGCTGATCGAGTACAATGACCTATCTCGGCGCATGGAGCGCTCATTGACGATAAATTTCCATCAATTTGAGGCCCTTTTTTTTAAATTTTTTTTACTGTGGTGCAATGCGTATTTGTAATGAATTACCGGTGCGACCTATATAGGGGGGAATCTTAAATACCAAATTCAAGACCTCAAATTATGGTTGCAACCTATATGCGAGTAAATACGGTATGTTTTTAAGTACTTCATCATTTAGGGGCAAGAGATGATTCAGTTCCTGGGTTCCTGTCTCATAAAAGTCCCTTTCACTTTAAAAGAAGTTTTTTATTTCTTCTAGGGATGCAGCAGCAGTTTCTAGAAAATGTCTTGTTTTATGGCCTATGAATATGCCTGCATCTGTGAGCTGGTTTTCTCTCATAATCAACAGCAGTAATTTCACATTTCTGTACGACTTCAAACTGAACAAAACTTGCAATGAATTGCCGTATAAGAATACATATTTTTGGATGGAGCTTGTGAACACAAGGCCGTTCTTTTTAGAACATGACATTAAATTTTGTGAAACGAGGGAGTACTGCCTGAAGGAAATAGAAATAAAGTTTTGCTGCTAATCCGTTTCGCAGCTTCAGAATTGGCCTCTTTTCCATCCAGTCTGTCAAAGTATTTTGCCAAAGCCGGCTATTGTTCTAAGAGACGCTCCACACAATTCAAAAGGGCCAACCACTATGATTTTCTACTTCCATTAAATCTTGAATGGTGCTGAAATGATCATTTCTTTTGCCAGATGACTTGAAATGAACATATACATCTTTGGCAAGCTGCTCACATACATCTGGTAACTGATTACAGGCGTGGGAAGCTGCTAAATGAGCAAGATGGCATGTGCAGTGCAAAAACCACACATTTCCCTGTTGTTGCCTCACATGTGAAAGTACAGAATTTAATTCACCTACCATGGCTTTGGCACCATCGGAGGACATGCTGAGACAGTTTTCCCAAGGGATACAGTCTTGTTCCAATGAAGAATTTACCAAATTAAATAAGTTTTCTCCACTAGCCTGACCACTTAATTCAATCACTTTATACAGGTGAGTTTCATCTTTATCTGAAACAAACACCCTGGCCATAACAACACAACTTGCCTCGTGACAGTAACATCCGTTGACTCATCAATCAGTAGTGTAGAAACTGATGTTTTCATAACACTAATTATGTTTCCTTCAACACAGGAACCCATTGCCTGAACAATGATCTGGCTCGTTTTTGTACGCAAGCAGTGAAAAATCTTAGCAATTTCGCTGTCAGGAAACATCTGCGGGATGAGTTTTGTGAAACTGTCGCTAGGTTTCATTGGCAAATTGTTTTCACAAATAAAATTTGCCCACATGAGCTCTGCATTTACAATTTTGTTGTCTGGTTTGCTGATGAAAGATGTGAGAGAAGTACTTTGTTCAGCAGCCCTCTGATTTCTCTGTGTGCTTTTGTGACGCCTAAGATCTTTCAGACCACCCTATTGAATGTTAAAGTCCGACCGACACAATGAACACACTGAAGTAAAGTCCGTTTTACCGGGTTTCAGCCACTTTAATTCTACTTCCCACTCATGTTTATATTGTTGTTTATACAGCGTTCAATCTGGAGATGCCTTGCTTTTTCTTTCCATTTCTTTCAATTACAACTCCACAAAGGTGCAAGCCAAATTTTTCGTACGTAACAATTACTTTAAAATTAACAACAAACTATAAACACTCTGTAAATCCATAATAAAAAACGTGATTGCACGGTATAACAACACAGACTGTAAAAACACCGTCACAGATATCACTTCGCACAAATATTACCAGGCGTGTTCCGTTACACGCATGAATGCACCATCGAGCAGAAGACAGAAACAGAACACGGTGTCTAAAGCAACTGTCATGGATATTATGATGCATGGTATACTTTTATCCGTGAAATTAAAAAAAATGTTTTTCAGACATAAAAGGTAGAATGTGAATCTTAGAAAAACTGAATGGATTTAGCAAAGTGTTATCTATGAAGTGGAGCGGGGCAGTAAGTAAATATTTATGTTTGTGCGTTCGTCAATTAAAATATCCGTGATTCGAAGTGCTTATCCGTTAACCCGGTGTAACTCCAAAATATCCGTGAAAATGGTTAAAATCCGTAAAAACGGCAACCCTGCACTATGACATTGTGTGAACGATTGGTTAAGTTGCTACATGAAATATTCTGTAAAATGGTGTGAACAAATGGCTATTTTAGCTACATTAAGATTCTGAATTCAACCAAATGTAATTACTCATTAAAATTTTGAAGTATTAATACTTTTTTTTAGAGAATGTTTTAAAAATATATCAGGAAATAATTAAAAAGAAATTTTATTCTCTTTGTTCAGAAAATAAGCTTTTCGTCACAGATAAAGATTGACGTTGTACCTGTTTATTTAAACAAAACCCCGGGTCACAGGCCTGTCCGTGGCACAATATTCCAGCCATGGCCCTGGTAGTGCCACCACTCGTCACCAGATGGCAGTTGTAAAGGGTAGCAGTCATTAGGCCGAAAGTCATTTGGCCGAAATTTCGGCCTAGTGCCTTTCGGCCTAGTGCCTTTCGGCCTAGTGCCTGTCGGCCTACTGCCTGTCGGCCTAGTGCCTTTTGGCCTACTGCCTGTCGGCCTAGTGCCTGTCGGCCTAGTGCCTTTCGGCCTAGTGCCTGTTGCGTATTTTGAAGTGAAACAAAAGTAATTTATTTTGTTTTTCTTCTTCGTTTGGTCACACACAGATGGAGCTAGTGCAGCTTCTAGGTGGGGTACAACTTGTTTCGATAACATTGTCTCTGGAGGATAATTCAAATTAAGACCTTCAAACTATTAGGCAATTTTAATCCTACTATGGTAAGGTTAATTTATTTAACTTTTTTTTACTTAAGTAGTTAATCAGTAGAAAATTACAGTTTAACTTGTTGTTTGAAAGAAAATCAATAATGTGTGTTATATTCATGTACCTATATAAGACATTTGCATTATTTGTGCAAGATGTTTAGTTAGAAAAGGAGCAAGGAAAAATACAAAGATAATTATTTCTATAAATAATTTTATTTCTTTTTTAATACAACTTTTTTGTGGTTGTTGAGAGATGTCAAAAATGTATTTTAGTGTTATTTTTGTGATAAATATAGGTTCCTTTACTGATATGATTATATTAAGATTGAGTTTTGAGTGTGGTAAGGTGAGGTCTAAGCTATGGCTACGTTGGAGAAATGTAATGGTCTGAGTCAAAGCAGAGTGCAGTTCAGCTAGAACTTTCCGTGCGTTGTGTATGCTTCAGACTTCGAGGATTACAGAAAAATGTGTTCAATTTCCTCCCCTTCCTGGTTTATTTCAGTCAAGTGAGTTTCAATTTACGATTGTGGACCGTGTAGATTTTATGTCCGATTTTCTTAGTAGAAAAAAGGAAATTCCTTGATACTGTGTTGAGCAGAGTAAAATGTCATTGAAATCTTGAAATAATTTGAAGGCATTTAAAAAAATTATTTTAGAATTTTTTTCAAATAACATATAGACTATTAACACATAAAAACTCCCCTCACTGCTTGTCAGGAAAATGACAGTATGAACGATTACGCACTAAACGATTTTACTTTGAGTGCTTTAAGACCAAACGGTATTAGGCCAAATTTTTCATACTGAGTTATTTTAAGTCTAAAGGTTTAGCTGAGTTAATTTCCGACTAAATTGATTTAGGCTAAAAGATTGTAGGTTTTATGAATTAGGTTTGGTGTGTTAGTATAAAAGGGCAGGTCTGTAATTTAAAGTCCAGTTCAACTTTCCTATGGCTAAAAATATAGTGTTTGTAAAACATAACGAGTTTAAGGGCCAGTTTTATGACCCTTGGCTAAGCCTATGGCTACAATTTAACTGGAGGATAACTCTTATTTCGTTTTACGACCCCCAGTAAGCGCCTAACTCCAAGATAACCCTTCGGCTAACATATCCCGTGGATGAACCGATGGCTAGCTAGTTAACCTGAGAGCTAGCAAGTACCAGGAAAGAAAATGGCGAGATATCAGGCGGGGTTATTGTTGACAGTGATAATGAGGATGACTATTTTCCAAAATTCCAGTAGAATTTAATGCAAAATTCGATTAACTGATTTAATGTTGCACACAAAATGCTTCTTTGCCGCGACATTTTATTACAAATTATGTAATGTAATAATTTAGGCAGGTTTTTCGCAGAGTCGAATATTATATTTTTCTTTAATTAAATACATGTAGACCTATCGCTGTGTCGTACATATATGGTTTGTATTTTATTAAAGTTAGGCCTATCGCTGGGTTGTATTATTAGGCCTATATATGTGTTATATATATTTATATTTATATATATATATATATATATATATATATATATATATATATATATATATATATATATATATATATAAAGTATATATAGTAAATACAGGTAGGCCTATCGCTGATCGTATATTATATTAGTCTTTATTTAAATACAAACTTTAATATAATATCTTAAGAACGTGAGAAAATTTCATTTAAAATTAGAAAAACGAGAATAATTCCAACCTAAAAATTTGAGTGTTTGTGTGAGTTTGTAAATTAACTTGGCATTTGAATTTGTGTTAAGTGTATGTAGGCCTATGCGCATTTATTCGTGGTAGGTGTATATGCAAATTTATTTGTAAGAAAACTGAACTATTTTGAAATGCATTTCAAACGATTCCAGACATGGGTAGATTTGGCCCCAATAACAATAAAATGTGAAAATAAAGATTGTACTTCACGATACCGCATAAATATTTTTTTTGTTCGTCTCATTTTCATTAAAAAAATTTTCAGTATCGCCAAATACAGCAGACCGGATGGGACTGTATTGTACTGCACGATACCGCATAATGTTTTTTTTATGAATCGTCTTATATTCATTGAAATTATTTTTTGGTATCGCAAAATACAATAGACCGGGTGGGACAGTATTGTACTTCACAAAACCGCTTAATTAATTTTTTACTTCATCTCATTTTCATTTAAAAAAAATTTCCCGCTAAGTATATAAAACTACACTACACCGATTCGGACTCTAGTGTACTTGACGATACCTCTAAACTATTATTTATATTTATTTTAATTTCACCTATTGCAATACTGGTTTCACATTTCACACTCGCCTGCGCAGACTTCAGTTAAGGTACTTCAAGAAACAGTTTAACCAATTTCCTTTCTCTCGCTTTCCAAGATTAAATTACAGATTTCGAAAATTACATTATACCGGCTGGGGATTCTTTTTTTTTATGATATTCTAAACAATAATCGCCACTCTCACCCAACAACTGTAACTAAATTCACATCCAAAAACTACAACATAGATATGCTTTTATTTCGCCATTCAAATACACTTACCGTTCTTGTTTTTATTTCAGTTGAGATTCTACTTTCTCCTTATTCTTTAAGTATTTTAATGAGGCTATACTAACCTAACAAACTGTTCATAATGATTTTTAAGTTATTTAATGTAGCTATACTAACCTAACAAACCCTACCACTCCCGCCACATTTTTGTGTACTATCACTCAAATCACAAAATATACAACACATATTAACACTTACCTTCATTTGTTCCAACCTCTTTGGCCAAATTATGACGTCATCGTTTTCCCCTCCGTATTTATCAGCCAATAGGAAGCCCGGTATCGTAAAATGCAATTGACCCAAGGTATTTACATTTTTACTTTAGTAAAATTCAGGTCACAGCAGTCAGTAAAAATATTAGTCTTTCATTTGAAATTCCATAGAAAAGTTACGTAAAAGATTATAATTCACACAATTCAGAATATAGTCGTTCATCAAAGATTTCTTGTTCATCGTACAGCATCTCACCATAACTTGCCTAATTTTATTTGTTCTGAGTTTCACAACTGCATACTTAAAAAAATTATCCTTTAAATATCATATTTTACAATTTATTTGTTGAATTTTGTCCCTTTAATATAAATTAAATATTTTCTTAAAGTTTATAATAACACAAGGAAAACTGATACAAAGCGAAGTCACCATTAATTATTAGGAAGTGCATGTATTCTTTCTGAAGAGGTACAATGACAAGCTGAGATTGTCAAAAAGAGGTAGCCTATCATGAATGCTGTGTTAATTGCAGAATACAAAATCATGCATTGGCTTAGATTGAGGAAAAAAACTGGACGATGATATTGATATGGTTAGAGTAGCTCGAGGAAACACGACTGCCATCTGTAGGTAAATTAAAGTAACAAATAAAAATAACGATTTTTCAGTCAACTGCCTGTACTTTTGGCCTAGTGACTTTCGGCCTACTGCTTTTCGGCCTAGTGCCTTTCGGCCTAGTGCCTTTCGGCCTAGTGCCTGTCGGCCTAGTGCCTTTCGGCCTAGTGCCTTTCGGCCTAGTGCCTGTAGGCCTAGTGCCTTTCGGCCTAGTGCCTTTCGGCCTAGTGCCTTTCGGCCTATTGCCTGTAGGCCTAGTGCCTGTCGGCCTACTGCCTGTCGGCCTACTGCCTGTCGGCCTACTGCCTGTCGGCCTAGTGCCTGTCGGCCTAGTGCCTGTCGGCCTAGTGCCTGTCGGCCTAGTGCCTGTCGGCCTAGTGCCTGTAGGCCTAGTGCCTGTCGGCCTAGTGCCTGTAGGCCTAGTGCCTGTAGGCCTAGTGCCTTTCGGCCTACTGCCGCGGCCCCGTTGTAAATATAAAGAGACAATGTATATTGTAAATATTTATGAAGATTATTAAGTGTAGATTGTAAGTATGTTTTGTAGACTTGTAAATAATATTGTAAATGCAAAAGATCCAAAGGGATAGGAATATGTAAAATTCTAACACAAATGATTGATTGTAGAAGAAACGTGTATAAATTGTGCGGGCTAACAAGCCTAGACAGCTCTCCTCTCCCAGCCAATCTGGGAGAATAAACTCCAATACAAGTAAATGTGGAATTATTGGAATACTTCTCTCTCCCTCTCTCTCCTCCTCAGTTAGCGACTCCTAGTGAAACCGCGGGCTTCTCTCTCTCTCTCTCTCGCTCTCTCTCGCTCTCTCTCTCTCGCGATCTCTCACTCTCTCCATCTCTCTCGCTCTCTCGCTCACTCTCTCTCTCTCTCTCACTCTCTCTCTCTCTCTCTCTCTCTCTCTCTCTCTCTCTCTCTCTCCCTCCCCCGCTCTCTCTGCCTACCCATCCGCTAGCGACTCTTCGTGAGACCGCGGGTATTCCTCTCTCCTGGTCCGACTTTTTGCTAGGGGCCGAACGGTCCACTCCCGCCTCAGAGTGTGAGGCTGCTCTACCCAAGAGCTGGCTCCGGGCAAACACCACTACTACCAAACGACCGAGCGACGTCCACCCGTCTCCAAATCTCCAAATCTTCACCAGAGACAAGGCGGCGACAAGATTAAATATACACCTGATCATCTCTATAACTTTCATAAAAGTCTACCAAACAAATAATTTTTCTTCTATTAAATCACTGGCTCATGGTAGGAAAAAAAAAAAAAGCACAACTCCTAATATTTGGCATAACCTTTACAATGTGTACATTTCTAGATATTGTATTTTATTATCAAATTAAGTAAATTTAAACAAAGGAATGGGGCTGATTGTATGCAACACATTGTAAACATGTTTTATCATAATGTTATCAATTATTTATTGCCTAAACTATAAAATTACAAAATCTTCAAATGTAACAAAGTAGAGGATAGGTTGTTTCCGTATTATTTTTCACATTTGTTCCAAAGTTTTTTGAAAAAAAAAAAATCGTTTTTTGTGTCGCATCAATTAATTACAGTAAAGTAACATAAAACCTGGTATAATATAAAATTCGTAATAGTTTCTCTTGTATAAACAAAGCCCAAAGATGTCGCTCCCGCTTTTCAATCAAATAACTAAAGATATAATAAACTAGATGTATAACTCTGCATAGTAGGCGCAGCACAAAGAGCATAGACAAAGGCCAAAGTATCGCGTTTGAGTTGTTCATAAATAATGTTGAATTGCACTGTAGTAGAAAAAACATACGATCGATATATCCAAATACTCTGCTATCGTAAATTGTTTCCTTGCATATCTATGACCAACAGCGTGCGATTTTCAGAAATGGCATCAATTATAACATGAAAACAGTTTTATTTCACACCAAACTTTGTGTTTAATCTAAAATGTTTAAATTTCGTGTAATACTTTGAAGACTGACAAATTTCGTGTTATTTCACGAATTTCACTGTTCACGAAATTTCAGGGTCCCTATTAATTACTCATTAAAATGTTAAACTTTTTGAAGTATCACAGCACCTTTTTTAGAGAATGTTTGAAAAGGTGTCAGGAAATAATTAAAAAGCAGTTTTATTTTTAAATCTGAAAAAAGCTCTTCTTATGCATTACAGATTAAATAAACACCTGATCATCTCTATTAATTTTCATAAAATTTTATTGAAAAGTAAAATATCTTACAGTTAAATCGTTGACACATGGTAGGTATTTCAAACTTGCCAACTTGTACGATTTTCCCGTACAATGTACAGAAAACGACTTACTTGTACGGTTTACGGGGACGTACGGAAATCTTCTGGATTTTTTGCATTTTGTAGTGTATGTTGGTGAAAAGTGAAACGTTAGTTGCTCGCGCTCATGTGTCATGTTTAGGCTTACTGGCAATTTTTTTTTGGTGATTTACTGTTAGTCACGCCGTACCCTTTTCGCCGCCAACCAATACAAATATTTTCACAAATAGAAAATATACTGGTAAGTTTTGGATAATTAACTTACTACGAATACGTTTGTGTGGCCGTCTTTTGTTTAGATAGCTGTATGCAGCGACAGTTGCGCGTGCACAGGTCAGTGTAAACAACATGGCGTCTCGCAGCGCGTGCCTTTGTTGATAGTTAAGGTTTTATATGCATATATTCTTTGCCAACTCACGTAGAAAGTTCTTTTGTGCAGTGGATCTAAATCTGGTTTACATTTTTGTGCTCACACTTTCGCTCTCCGCCCGCGAAGATTTAATTTCCTTCATGTAATAATATTGTTGATAGTTGATGACGCTTCAGGTGAAAAATGCCTCCAAAGTTGAAAAAACAGTATATGCAAGTTTTCCTTGATGTTTACGCGAAAGATTTTCCGTTTATGATTAAATCTGGAAAAGGAATAAACTTCGCGTTTTGTTCGATTTGTAGGTGTGACATAAATATCGGACATGGTGGCAGAAGTGATATAAATGCTCACTTAAAATGTGCAAAACATGTTTCGAATATTATGAGTAAGGAGACGAGTTCAAAATTTCTTGACTACTTTGCTAGGAATGAAAAATCTGTCAGTGCTGTGATAAATGCTGAATGTCTTTTCACAAGTTTTCTTGTGGAACATAACATTCCGTAAGTGTTTCTGACCATGCCTGCCCACTCTTTAGGAAAATGTTCCCAAATTCTGAGACCGCCAAGAGATACGGTTGTGGTAGAACTAAGTCGACAGCTATTATGCAAGAAATGGCTGCATCTGCCACCGAGGATATTATTTCTTTGTTGCAGTCTGTACCATTTTCGATAGCAACAGACGGCAGTAATGATTCAAATTCTAAATTATATCCTTTGGTAATTACATTTTACGATGAACATTTGAAGTCTGTAGTTTCCAAATTGCTTTCGTTGCCAGTTTTAAAGAGGGATGCCACTGGCCGAAATATTGGCAACCTAGTAATTTCAGAATTGTAACATTTGAATGTCCCTTTAACACACTAACTTGCATTTTCTGCAGATAATGCTCCAGTTATGCTGGGAAGCAAAAATGGTGCAGCTTCTGTGTTAAGGGAAAAACAAGAAGCGCATATTGTAGTTGGGTGTCCCTGTCATCTGATTAATTTGGCAGCGGAGAAGGCAGCTGCTGGCCTCCCTTGTAATGTCCATGACATTTTGATAGATGTCTACTACTATCTTGAAAAAAGTTCAAAAAGAAAAGAAAAACTGCAGAAATTTCAGACGTTGCATAACAAAGAAGTACGAAAGATTCTTAAACACGTGTGCACTAGGTGGTTGTCTCTTGGAAAAGGTCTTCTTCGTTTTGTGGATCAGTGGGATCCTTTATTAAGTGTTTTTAAAGATGAGGTTACTGTTCAGAAGAGTGATTCATCTCTTCAAACATATAAAATTCCTAAACAAAGTACTAGTCGGCGTTTTGGCTCGTGGCGAAATTAGTTTTCGCTGGGTGCGGTCATGTTTAAGGCCGCACTAATTTTGTGTACTTGCAGTAAAATGTTACTGAAGGACGTTAGTTTTCGCTAATTCTCATCGCGCAAACTGCGTGCGTTTTTCGACAGGCGGATGTACGATTGGAACGAGTGAGAAAGAATTGAAAAGGGTTTGGATTCGTCTGTGCATTCTATTTGAAAAAATAAAAACAACAAAATTACAATCGGCGTTGAACATCTGTTTATTTTTGTATATAACGAACCGTTATATTTGGCGCCCGGCCGTGCGGCTTGAATTTGGACACGACCCTGAGATTGAGACGGACATTTCGGCAGCGAAGAAGAAAATATAAACATTCTTAAAACAGTTCGTGACTACGATAACCTGAAATAACAAAAATCTACTACTAATATTGAACAGTTTAGAAGAAAACGGCGAAGTGTATCCAGTACTGTCGGCGTATCTGAGCGGCGAATGCGGCAAGAGACGACGGGCTGTTTCAGCCAGTGAAGTGTTCCAGAGAAACGGCGGAAAGCGGTACTTCGAGGGACAGAACGACCCAAGGCACCGTGGGACTTCAGGCCTGTCTCATCGCGGGATTACAGAACCAAGCTTCGCGGGACATCGCGGGATGAATTGCCGAGAATAGCAAGTGGGAAAATTTGGACTAAACTGAGTTATTTATATTGGTTTTAAGCATTTAATTTGTACTTGTGTAAAATTTTGTAATTTGTATATTTCAACATGGATAATTTTAGTAACAGTAGTAGCGAAACAGAGTTTATGGGTTTTAATGAAAATGTAGAAAATTCTGAGCAGTCAAATCCAAATTTTGAGACAAGTTTAATTGAACAGGATTTTTCATGTCAACAGGAAGTAACTGAAAATATGGAAAATCCTGCCAAAAGTAGTCAACAGAGAACACATCCAACTGCCCATAGCCCAGTTGAGGTTATGGGGGGGGGGGGTCAGATCAAATGCTACAGATCTTGTTGTCAATGAGGCAGGAATTGAAACAGGGACAACAGGAAATGAAACAAAACAGTCAGGAAATTATGCGGGACATGACACAGAAAATTGAATAGGGACAATAGGATCTTACTAATAAAATTGAACTGGGACAACAGGATCTTACTCTAAAATTAGAACAGGGTCTAGCACAAAACACACAGGATATAAGGCAGGAAATTTCACAGGTGAAATCCGAAATGATAAAACAAATGCAACAGGAACTGGTTAAGATGGAGGTTAAAATTGATTGCGTACAAACAGAAATGAAAGAACAATTGGGTACATGCAGACCTGCCAACTCTCATGATTTTGGTGTGAGACTCACGATTTTAAGGTCCATCTCACGCCCTCACGCCAAAATAGTGTTTCCTCACGATTTTTCGGGGCCCCGAGATTTTGTTTGTAAAAGTTACAAAACAAGTTTTATGAAAGATTACAGTAACGAGTTTCCATCAATACTCGAGTCACATAAAGGAAGCAATTTTGCATTTTGTAGCGTGTGCCGTGCTGATTTTTCTATCTCGCATAGTGGAAGAGGAGACATTGTGAAACATGTCGCTACAAAAAAAACACATGAAGTGTATTGCTTCCAATAAAAAATTTAATTTTGCTGTGAACAGTGATAATAGTGTTACACGAGCAGAATGTTATTTTACATCTTTTTTAGTTGCAGCCCTGCATGATCACTACACAACAGCCTAAATTATGTTCAACTAAATTAAATCTGCAACCTATAATTTGTTCAAATAAATTTTGAAGCAGAGACCATGTAGCATATGTACAGGTATGTCACTTAAATTTAAAGATTCTCATTTGTTGTTTTTTATATCTGACATGTATTTATGGGCCAGAAAATTTTTATTGAAGACCTCATGATTTTTTAAATTTGAATGTTGGCAGGTCTGTACATGCGAACAAAGGGTTGAGAAATGTGTGTCAGTAATTGATAACCTACAGGCTGGCCTGGAAAGCTGTAATGGGGGGGTGAGATTATGTTTGGATGCTAGGAAAGTTAATCAAATTATAATCCCAGACAGGGAAGCACCAGAACCAATGGATGAATTGTTACAAAAATTTGAGGGTTGTGTATATTTTTCAAAAATTGATTTGGTTGCATCCTATTGGCACTTGAATCTAGGCTTTGTACTGCATTTCCCTATCAAGGAAAAACCTATTGTTTTAAAAGGCTACCTTTTGGATTAAATGTTTCGGTCAGTCATTTCATTCGTGGGCTCGAGGCAGTTTTAGGACCTGAAATTCTTAATATGGTAACGATTTATGTAGATGACATCATGATTGCCACTGCTACGTTTGAAGAACACTGTGATATTATTGAAAGGGTTTTGAGGAAACTGCAAGAGGGGGAATGACAGCAAATTTACAAAAATCTGAATTTCTGAAGGACGAGTTAACGTTTCTCGGTAATGTAGTTAATGCAGAGGGCATCCATATTGACCCTGAGAAACTGAAAGCAGTAAGGGAATATCCCTCCCCTAAAAACCGTAAACAGTTAGAACTTAGAACGTTTCATTGGCTTTTTTAATTTTTTTCGGAAATATATACAACATTTCAGTGGGATCTGTGGGCCGTTGAGAAAGCTTATGCAGAAGGGGCAGAGTTGGGAGTGGGGACCTGAACAAGAAGAAGCAGTAGAAAGACTCAAACAGGAGTTAGAGAAGGAAGTCTTGTTGCACCATCCGAAGTTAGACGAGAAGTTCTACATTGCTTGCGATGCATCAAATGAGGCTGTAGGGGCCATGTTGTTCCAAGTGAATGAGGAGGGGGGCAGGTACCCATCAGTTTTGCAAGCAGAGCACTCAACACCGCAGAAACAAACTACACCACCACAGAAAAGGAATTACTTAGTATTGTGTTTTCATGTTCTAAATTTCGCATTTACATTTATGGCAGAGAAACAGTAGTTTTCACAGATCACAAGGCTTTGTGCCATATAAATTCATGTAAGTTGCGACACGGTAGAATCACCAGGTGGATTTTGGCATTACAGGAGTACTCTTTAGACATACAACATGTTCCAGGAAAAACTCAGGTAGTAGCTGATGCACTGTCAAGGGGAATTGCAGACATGGAGGCCACTCAGGCACAGGAATTTCAGATTCGGAAAATTTGTAAACAAATGCAGGAAGTAAATAAAGGACTGAAGGAATTTTCAGGGCAACTTAAGGATGAAGTTAATAAAGACCCTCGATTACAAATTGTAATTAAAGAATTGGAATCTACTCATTGTAGAGATATTATCAAGTAAAAGTTTGTGGTTAAGGAGGGCTACTTGTTTCAGAATGTAAATAATGAATTGTCACAATGGGTTTTATGTATACCAAATAATTTAAGTTCTGAAATTTGTAAACGTATGCATGCAGAGTGTGGACATTTTGGTGTAAGAAAAACTTATACTGTACAGTATGTAAAAGGATTTTGTATATTTAGAGACATGTACCGAACTGTGGCTAAGGTAGTCGGACAGTGTTTGCCATGTGCACAGACAAAAGTAATGAACAGTAAATGCAAAGGAGTCAAGCAACATGTGTTGGCAACTAAGCCCTTAGAGGTAGTATGTGTCGATTTGTTTGGTCCACTACCAGAGGGAAGGAGTGGAGTAAAATACATTTTTGTTGTTCTTGATGTATTCACAAAATATGTTAAATTATACCCGATCAAACGAGCAACAGCTCGAGTGGTAACAGAGAAAATTCTGGATGTGTATGTAAAGGAAATAGGTATACCACAAAAGATTATTTCAGATAATGGGCCTCATTTTCGGGGAGAGGTATGGAAAACATTAACTGGTATCCTTGGTATTGAACTAGGCCATACAGCAGTGTACCATCCAGCTGCTAATCCAGTGGAGAGAGTGATGAGGGAACTAGGTAGGTTATTTCGATTGTATTGTAGTGAAAACCATAGCCAATGGGCTAATATTGTGAGTGAAGTGGAAGCTATTATAAACAATGTTTGGCATGAATATACAGGTTTTTCACCAATAGAATTAATGCAACAAATGTTACTTACTTCACCTTGTGTTTTTAAAGTAGGGGACGAAGTACTACTTATAGCGTCCCATAAATTGTCTTCACTGTATGAACAAAAAATTCATAAGTTTTTTCACTTGTACGATGGACCTTTTGCAATAGAATCTATTGTAGGCCGTAATGTTTATAAGGTTAATGGTGTAAATTGGCATGTGTCACTACTTAAACCGTGGAAAATCCAGTGAAATGTTAGTGACAGAATATTTAAATTCATGTAGATAACTGAAAAGGATAAACAATTACACGTTTTTTGATATGTAATTGCACTCAGTATGGAAATTCTTTTTGTAACAAGCTTAACAGATGCTTAGTGATGGGTCGAGTCACCCTATTTCAGCATCGAGTCGAGTTCGAGTTAAACAAAGAAATTTATCTTCGAGTCGAGCTCGAGTCGAACTCATAGAAATTTGTCTTCGAGTTGAACTCGAGCCAAACTCATGGAAATTTGTCGAGGTTCAAGTGGCAGAATGATGAGCGAAATAAATATAAGTTAAATATTTCTCAATATAATATAATTATTGAAGGTTGCACTACACATTTTGATTTTTGTCTTTTTTTTATCTTCATACTGACACTTAAGTAAAAATGCACATCCAAGTGACGAATCAGACTTGAAGTTGTTGATGACGGAGTGTTGTAAATTTTTTTGCAGCACTTGAATCTAGCTGTCTGATCAATTTTTTCAAAAAATTCCCAAATCTCTGCTCTTGATTTCTGTTCGTCACTTTGTGACGTCCCAAGCCGTACAAACATATCCATTCCACTAATACTAAACCGTTTATGATTAATACGACGCTGGCGACGCAAACATTACTTTCAAGTTTAAACATAAACATCAACAGCCTCATTTTTCCGTTCGGCCATGGAAAACTGGTTGGAGATTTCAATTATTGTTGATATCGATTTGTCAAAATGGCAACATTCCCTGGCTGTAAGATGACTTACGTAGGCCATTGGCCCAGAGTTAAAATGGCGGCTATCTAGTGTTTAGTAGTAAATATTATTTACTTCCAAAGCTGCCCAAATATTAACGATGTTCGCGGTCTTGTTCATGACTGAATCTAGAGAACATTTTTTAATTCCGTTATAGTTAAATAAAGGTATTTTGTTGGAATTAGACATATTAAGTGCATATTGAATGATGGGATGCACTGTTTGCGGTTATACACGATCGAAAATAAATAATATTCCGAACTTATTTTCAAGGTTTTCAGTGTTGGATCAGAGGTTTTCCACTAGGTAGGCCTAAATAATACATTTTATTTTATTTTAAAGTCCATGGTTTCAGATAAGTACCTTCACGATTGGAAATTGTGCAACATTATGGTCGAGCCAAAAACTAAACTTTGACGAGACTCGAGGACACGATCATAATCAACTCGGTTTTCGAGTCGAGTTTAGTTTCACCGGCTCGACTCGACTCGCTCGATTTTTCGAGTCTCGACCCATCACTACAGATGCTTATGTTTTGTGTAATTTTTGGTATAACTTTATGTAATTTTTGTGTATTTTTTATGTGTAATAGGTTAGCCGAGCTGACTAGCAGCTAAAAGGGTTGTAATTGAGCGCCCCTTACCTTTCGGCTAGCTCGGGAGCTAGGAATGAGGGAGAAGGAAGTTGGAAGGAAAGGAACTGTGTGTATTTTTTATGTGTGATAATGATGTTTTTGTGTATTTTCTATTTTTTGGTTAATGATACAAGGAAATGTAAGTGAATGAGGTCAACAAATGTAAATGCAGTGTGTTGATAACAGAATTAAGTTTGGGTGTATTTGGTGTCATTATTATGAGGTTGTGTAACATTTTAATAAGAAAGTTTAAATATGATTAGTGATGATATAGTGTACTATAAAAAAGTTTCGAAGTTTCACATACCTAAATGAATGTTTTTTAGAGTCGTATATTTGTTGCCACACTGGAAAGTTTCTGTGTCTTAGGAAGTTGATGCATCTGTATTCGAAGTTGTAGTTCAGGGGTTATCAATGTTGAGCAGACTAAATATAATTTTGAAATAAGTGATATCCAGAGGTTGAAGTTAATGATAGTGATATTGTGAAGAGTCTTAAAATTTTAGAAGTTTTTTTTTTTTTTGATGGAATTTAGGAAAATTTTGTGTCAACAGTTTTGAAGCGATAGTGTTGTCAAAGTTTTATAGGTTCAGATATGAAGAGTGCAGATATTGGTTGATTTGTGGGTTAAAGTGGTTGTTCCATGAGATTTGAGGAGTTGGTCATGAGCAGCAGAGAATTATGGTAACAATGGTTTTTTATGGGTTTTAAAGAAGATAATTTGTTTTGAGGTTATTTGTTGTCGTCGAGGTTGCTGCCGAAGTATAATTTTTGAAGTTGTTGAAGTTTTTGTATTTGTCGTCGTCGAGGTAGTCATGGAGACGTAATTCCTGGAGTTGAAGATTTGTTGTCGTCGTCAAGGTAGTTATCGAGATGAAATTCCTGGAGTTTATTGCAGCTGATGTTGAGGGTTCCACGGTTGTGAAAGTAAGTTGTTCAGAGTTTTTTGTTGTTGTTGAAGATTCTTCATTGACCAGGGGGTGTCTGCTTGAAGCTTGTAGAGAAACCAGTTTCAAAATAAATTGTATTATGCACTAATGAGAGGAAGATGACCATTTGTGAAGAGTTGTTGACACTTCGTAGTAAGAGGTATGTTTTCAAATTTTTGGCTTTTTGAAGAAGAATTGATGTTATTGCAATTTTTAACTAAGTTTTTTGAATTTCTATATAAACAAAGGTAGTAACAACTGGATGCATTTATTTCTCAGGATGTTTTTGTATTTATTTTGTACAAGTTAGTTTTTCACTTTTGTAACTTTTCAATTAAATGTAGTGTTAATTTCATTGAAAAGTTGGGGGGGGGGGGGGGGGGATAATGTAACGTTGCAAGAACCCTGCCCTCCTAGCTAAATATTTTTTTTTTTAAACTATTTTTTATGCATGTAAATATTTCTTAAAAAATCTTTCTAATTATATTTTACCGTTTTCATGTATTTTAGGGTTGATGTTTGCACTTGCTTTGTGTTTTAAGAGTGTACCTTGTATTTTAAGAGACGTTTTCAATCATTACTATTTTTTATGTAATCATTCACAAAGAAGTTGCTGTACTAGATTTTGCCTGTTTTGGCCTACTTCTTCAGGTTTTTCTCAATAAGTTGAATTTTGTCAAGTAATTTGTATTCTGATTGCTGTTCTAAATTTTAATTAACGTGTTGCAATATAATTTTAGATCACGGGACTGTGTCTGGGCTGGGGTGATGTGTAGAAAGAGAGAGGCATAAGAGACATGTAAGTGCAAGTGAGAAAGGAACAGTGATTCCCTAGTAAGAGAGAGACAAAAGCTGGGATTCCCCACTGGTCGTGGGAAATGTGTGATAACTGCTGTCTCACGGTGTGGGAGAGAGAAGGAGAATGTAAAGTCCCTGGCTCTATGGAGAGAAAACTGTTTTCAATATGTGTTCTGTGTTCCTATTGGCTTGTATCTGTAAGTGTGAATGAAGCGTGCGTGTGGTTGGTCGGTGAGGTCATGTGACTTCTCTTCCCTGCGTGGAGGAGACGGTGGCAAGACTTCGTCAGTCGTCTGCCGATTGCTGCACCAGTAGGTCGCGTTCTGTGGCTTCTCGCCAAATTATGTAGAATTTGTGGAGAGATAATTTAACGTTGGTGGTCAGAGCCATGCCGAGTATTAAGTCAACCTAAGTTTTTTTATTTCATTCGGACAGTACCAAATTAGAAATTGTGATCACCGACGTCGGCGTTTTGGCTCGTGGTGAAATTCGTTTTCGCTGGGTGCGGTCATGTTTAAGGCCGCACTAATTTCGTGTACTCGCTGTAAAATGTTACTGAAGGACGTTAGTTTTCGCTAATTCTCATCGCGCAAGCTGCGTGCGTTTTTCGACAGGCGGATGTACGATTGGAACGAGTGTGAAAGAATTGAAAAGGGTTTGGATTCGTCTGTGCATTCTATTTGAAAAAATAAAAATAACAAAATTACAATCGGCGTTGAACATCTGTTTATTTTTGTATATAACGAACCATTATATGTTTTACTGTATATGTTGTAGGCACAGCATGATGAGCATGGACAAAGGCCATAGTATCGCATATGAGGTGTTCATAAATATTATCTATTTGCGCTGTGGTAGAAAAAAAAAATTTCTTTAGAGATATGAAAATACTATTCTGTTGTTGAAGTTTGTTTCCTGTGTTATAAATCTATGACCAACTATGTGGTGTTTTCACAAATGTCGTTGATCATCTTGTAAAAAAAAAGGTTCATTTTGTGCAAAACTTTTGCTGCATCAAATAAAATTAAATTTCATGAAAAATGTTAATCTTGGGCAAATTTTGTGGTATTTCACAGATTTCGTATTTCACAAAATTTTAGTGTCCTTGGCTATCACCCAGATTCTGAACACATTTTCTCCCATGTGTGTTTTATTGCATAGTCATACACTGTAATATATCGTTATAAAGTTTTGTTTCAACTAGTACAGCTATGGGGATAATGAAGGCTGGATAATCTTGATTTCTTTCAGAAAATTTTGAAATAGGTAAATTATTTTCAAATTCTTCAAGGAAATTTGTAATTTTGGTCATGGAAAGTATTGGAAAATTCAGGGAAACTTTTCTATAGATTTGTTTGGACACCGGTAGAAGTTTCTGTTGCTAGGCCCCTCCCTATAAAACTGAACTGTTGCAGGTTTGCTGTAAAGACCTGTGGTTCCTGGAGGTGGAGCGGCCAGCGATGCCTGGGCGAGTGCAGCTGGTGCGGGCGTCCACGCAGTCCCTGGAAGTGAGCTGGGGGGCCTCGCCCACTGCGGAGGCGTACGTCTTGCAGATACAGAAATACGACATGCCGCCCGCGACCGGGGTTCAGACGCCCGCCAAGCCCATCCCCGCCCCCCAGCCAGTGCCTGCCGCCACCCTCCCGACCCCAGAGCTCTCCCCGACGCCCAGCCCTGTCACCAGGCCTGCCACCGCGCCTGCCACCACCGTGGCCAGGCCGACCGTCGTCGCGCCGCAGGTCGTCGCTCGGCCGGCCTTGCAGGTGGTGTCCTCGGCGGGCAGGGGTGAGTGCAGCAGTAGCATGAGCAGTACCATCATCTTATATGCCAGACAGTAAGATAGTTCCAAAGTTATTGTTTGCTTGTCTTTTTCTAGTCCAGGTTATCTATACATACTGTGATTTATCACATGATTGTCGCGCATTACTACATAGTATAAAACAAAGTCGCTTTCCGCTGTCTGTCCCTATGTATGCTTAGATCTTTAAAACTACGCAACCGATTTTGATGCGTTTTTTTTTAAAAATAGATATAGTGATTCAAGAGGAAGGTTTGTATGTATAATACGTGCATAATATAGTAGAGAAACTCCTATAATTTTGGAGGTTTCTAATGTGATGTCGTAAATAAACACTTTTTTTGTGCTTACATTGCAAAGGCTGGCTGAACCCTATGAGATGGATCAAAATACTACAGTATTGTGCACCTTAAAAAGGTCTACAAAAAATTCAGCGATGGTATATGATAGTGATGGGTCGATTCCGATTCCAGAATCGGTTCCACCGATTCCACCATAATCGCGGTATTCAGAATACAATGGTTTTGGAACTAACCATGACCGATTCCTACATTGTTTTTGTAAGTTTACAAAATACATCTCCTACGCAACATAAGAAAATATTAAAGTGTATGCAAATTTAATTTTTAAACAACATAATAAAATCTTTTTTACGGAACTGAGATTTACGAATTTCGGTGATTAACATATCAATTTATTTGCATCACCATTTTCCCCACAGTACAAATGCAGTAGGTATCTACTTTCTCGCTTTAAGCGAAAGCATTTTTCGGAAATTAAGTTGCAGCAGCACTGCATTTAATAGTAAACCTTCAAAAAAAATTAGATAAAACCATCAATGTTTAAAGAAAATAATGTAAATTTTATTTAGTAAACGTTAACTATTTGATCATGGCAGCTACATTTGCCGTTGTAAACAACCTAATTTTTTGTTTGTACTACCTGCCATGGTAAACCATACGGCCATGAACCAAATCTTTGGTGACGTGAATGTGAAAATTAAAATGTTTCACATCTCTGCACTTTAAACTTTAAAGAATTATTATTAAAATAACTTTTTAACTAGATTTTACTAAAATTCACAGTGGATTACTGCGACCATATAAAAATAAGTTTAAAGCAACATAACCAAATTGCTGTTAGTCGGCGTTCTTGTCCGTCTTTAGCGATGCTCGTTTTACATTAGAAATATTTTGGAAATGCAGTTGGCAAATCTGAATTTCCAAACATTTCTGCTGAAACGTTCGTAAATATTTATTATTAAATAAATATAAACAATCTTTGGAAAGTAGTTGTGTTAGTGCAACAGAATTGTTTCTGATAAATTTCTGAAATAAATTAGATGTTAACATGCGATTATTTGAAGAGTTAAAATATTTTGTGTACGAAAATCTCACCATAAAATGTGGAAATTTTGAGATGCTTAAACATGCACAGATCTTTCTTACTCAAGAACAGAAAATTTATTTTCTCTTTACAGTAGTGAAGAACTGCAAGACTGGATGGATTTATTCTTTTCACCAAGTGAGATAATTATGTTCTAGTTAATATATTAAAAAGTAAGCATCTCTGTTATTTTATTTGAGTGTGGTGCATATTTGTTTCCATCATAATGAGATAATAAAGTTTTATTTTTACATTTCCCTCTTTTTATTTATTTTTTTGGTTCTGGTCCCTTGAAATATGTAAAAACGAGGTTATATTGTCTTTTTATTTGGATCATTATTTAGTTGTGCTTGAAAATAAAATTCTTAACCTAATCGTACAAACCCTCTTTTTTTACAATAAATAAATTGCGTTGATAATGTAAGGTATCTAAAGTTGATTAAGTTATAACATTATTTACAATTTACGTCATAAGACGTCTTTGATTATTGGCAGTGTTTGAACCTGTGTTTCGTCTAACTATATGCAAGGTTAAAAGGCCAAATTGTTCTAGAAATTCAAGGCAGCGTAACTGAGGGTAATGAAAATGCTTTTTAACATTATATAAGCTGTATATAATGTTAATTTATGCACAGAAAATGAAACAATGCAATTAAATTTTTTTTTTCTGAGTATATTACTGTGTTGAACATTGTCATATAAAAATAAAGAATCTGAATCGGATTCAAAGAATCGACCCTTTAATTTAAGAATTGTAAATGGAATCGGAATCGGTGTATTTTAGGAATCGGCCCAACACTAGTATATGTCTATTTCTAGGGGATAACCCACAATAACCATTTTTTATTCTTTACTTTTTACGAGAAATAATGGCTTATTTACTAAGAGATTTTAAGCAATACAGCATTAATCCATATCAAAAAGTACCTTAAATACATTGTGCATGGCCCGTTACAGCATGTAATTTAAATGAAAATTAGAAAAACGTAATTTTTTTTTAAACGAACGTTCGGTTTTTGAATATATTTTAAGAGGTTTTGAACCGAACCGAACGTAAGGGTTCGGTTCGGTTCGAAATTTTCGAACTTCGCCCAGCACTACAATTTTCAATTACTACCTAAAACTCTTAAAAACCCACCTCGAATCCCACCTCGGATCCTACGAATCCTCGAATCCATAGGATTCGGTATATTCGACGAATCCAAGATTGGAAAATCCCATCTCTAATAAAAACTATTTTTATTACATATATAATAAAATACCTTGTGCCTAAATGTGAATGTGGCATAATCTACATAAAATTATAAATTAGGTTAACACAAATACTGCATTTATTTAGGCTTAAATAAAAGTGACGTACAAAATCACACTGACAATAAAATTAACAAAAGAATAACATTATGTCACAGCCGTCGGCCAAGAACGGACTTAAACTTCCTCACAGCTGTATATAGTCGTAGAGTTTTTCCTCTATCTCCGGAAACTTTGCTACCGCACCACGGAACGCACGTCTATCCCCACTGGCCGAAAGCAGTTTGTCTTTACTTTTCCTCCAATCCCTCAAACATGATTCGTCGACACATTTTCGCCCAGCAGCACATTTACCAATTTCTTCCGCTTCACTGATTATTTTTAATTTTTCCACAACTGTGAAAGAATGCAACTTTTTTTTACGATTTATTACAATACTTGCAGCCAACACACAAGTAAAACCACTGTGTACTTTGCAAATGAGGATAGGACAGTGCGTGGGAGCGTGCGTTTGTAACCAGCGAAGCTGCAGTGTGACAACCCTGTGAGGAATGTGACCTTGACTGTCTGCCGCTTCCTTCCCATCCTTTTCCCCTACCCCTCTTGCCTATCGCAGCAACCTCCAGTCACACCGGTGTGTTATTTCGTCGCCGTGCAAAAATGCCCCAAGACCCATGTAACACCCGCACTCTACTTTTTTGAACCTGATTTTTTTAAAAAAAAGGTGCGGGTGGTACGTGGGTTTACACAGTAATTATTGCTGTTAGTTTTCATTTCAGTACATTGTTGCCTGTTTTTGGTGGTTTACATTTCTCATTTTCAAGTTTGGTATGTACGTTAAAACTATATTGACTTCCGATAATCTGTCTGAACTGCTTGTCCAGCTGTCTTAGTCCCAATCATGCTGTAGTAAAGGCTTTCACTGTACAGTAGAGCCTCAGTTACCCAAGTTAATGAGGACCACTGCAGCTTCGGATAACATGGAAGTAATAAGAAAATTATCTTGATTTTCAATTGGCCCAGTGGTTTAATTTTCCAGAATCATGTTTTTCTGACTTTCTTCAGTGTTGATTATTTCACATCACTCCCATGTTTGCTCAACCAGTAAGTGGTATCTTAGAAGTTAATTTTCTTAACAAGTCATAATTTTGTAGGTCATCAAACAAATGTTTCTGGTAATGGTGCTTTAGGTAGAGTCAATAATACAGAATCTTGGTTAGTCAAATCTTGGATAACCAAGACACTGCTTTATATAAAATGACCCTGATGAAGACTCTTTGTAAGAAAATGTTCTTTAAAAGGACATGAAATTATTTATTTATTGTGACATGCCCACAGACAGATATAGAACTTTTTTGTGGGCACGAACATATGAAAAACAAAACAACACAAGTGATGCAGCATGCCATGCATGTGGCCAGGCACCGCAAAGGTGGGCACCACCTACAAGTAGCTTCAACATAACCAGCTGGCACTGTGCACATGTACAGGGTGGCCAGCCAACCGGGAAATCGGGAAATACGGGAAATAGCCAGGATTTCTTAAAAAAACCAGGAATACCTGGAATCAACCAGGAATTTTTATTAGAACCGGGAATTTTTTTTATGAAGTAACGATCTCAAAAACATACGGCTGTTAAATGAGCACGTTCACCACCCGTCGAAGCACGACAGTATGCTCGTGAGCTATATTTTGTGAAAGTTTATTTGTTCATATTGCATTTAAAAACTTTTGTAGTACGTAAGAAACCGTTAACAAATCAGACTTCCATACTTATTATGTTTCTGTATTCAAAAGCAACAGCATTTTGGCTGAAATTATGTTGTAGGGTGGTAGTAATTTCTCGCACGGCATGTTGGTAGCACTAGTTTTGTATGTATATTTGTTTTTACTTTGCGCTCATGTTGTTGCGTCACGGTATCACGGATACTTTTCTTGAGTTTTTTTAAAAGTTTAGTTGTGCGGGACGTTGTTTTGAATTTTTTAATCTAACATGTAATTGGCGCAGACTATCAAAATGTCAACGAGTTCGGTCACCACATACAATGACAAATATACGGAAGAGTTTGAATGGGTGGAGAAAGATCCAAAGTGCAGGACAAACGCTATTTGCAATTTGTATAATGTTAAAATCAATATCGGTAGCATGGATGGGAAGAACAGCATTAGCCAGCCACGCGAGAGGGGCAAAACACGTGCGTTTGGTGTCAAGTAATTTTTGTGACGTGAGATTATAAATTTTTTTGTTGGTGGTAGGTTTTGTTTTAAGCAAGTTCATTGATTTAATTTTTAAGCCTATATTTAAGTTGTCTATTGTTTAACGCCAATAAAACATCATATTGTGTGTGCTTTGTGTAACAAAAATACAAATTGTATGCAAATATTGATAAAAACAACCCTTGAAAAAACCTGGAAATAACCAGGAATTTTATTATCCCAGAAGAGTGGCCACCCTGCATGTAGGGACCACATGACAAAAAAAATAAAGAGATACAAATATGCATAAATACAGTACATAAAACACAAACAAGTCATAAAATATGAAAAACAACCATATAATATATGTGATACAAATATTTATATGATAAATAATTAAAATACAATATACAGTACACTCCCTATTTAACGCGGTTGTCGGGGGACATAACTTTTACCCGCGTTGTTGCATAACCGCGATGTTTCGATGTGACCAAGGTCAAAAGGCATAAAACACCGCCTGTGTTCTAATAGGTCGGCAAGCACGCACAGTATAGACGGCCCGCCGTTGTGCGGACTTTGCATCCGCAGTTTTCACTAAACGCGGGTGAAAAAATAAAAATAATAAATTTTAAAGATAAAAATATTAAATGTTGAATTGTTTTTATTTTTCCGCATGCCGCGCACAGTTTGTCGCACGGCCTACGAGCGCGCCACACGCCGCCATACACACGTGCGGCACACAAGCTGCTGCCAGTCTCGTGGTGTCAGCCACAGTATCTGCTTCGTCAGTGTCCGTAACAAAGTAAGTGCAGTGTGTGCGGTTACACACGATTCTGTGGTCGAAGTCTTCTAAAAAGAAAGGCCGTAGTGATACTTCAAACCGAATATGAATCGCAAAGTACCGAGTTTGATTAACAAAATAAAAATTCTATATTTACTTACAGATAGCTTGTCTTTTGCAGAAGTAGGCCGCAGATACAGGAAAAAACTATTCTAGCATTCGTACAATAAAAAATAAAGAATCGTCTATCGTGTCAAGTCGTTAAACTTTATTATCCATGCTTACAGTAAATTATAAATGGTTACGTGTGGGAAACAAAAATTGCGCCAATTTAATTTTAGCGCAATCAGTGACGCCGTATTAAAAACCGTGTTAAACTATGTTTTACTTATTTCACCAAACACTGTGTCGAGTTGCTGAGTGTGTGTTTCTCGGATCGGCAAGTGTTATATTCCCCAGCCTCTGGTTAAAGGTCGGGAGACCGCTACACATGAACATTTCCGGGAATTGTTTACTACCTCACGGCAAAAGTGGTACAGTATGGTTCACGTAAGTATTGGACCACTGGGAATTCCTGGGCAAAGATTAAAAATACGCTAGCTGATTTACTTTACCATTTAATGTTAAAACATTATACCAAAGTAAAAAGATGAACGTGTAAATACAATGAATTACCCAATAATATAACGTCTGTAGGTTTAAGTTGTAACAAAA
Organism: Bacillus rossius redtenbacheri; assembly: GCF_032445375.1. Taxonomy (NCBI): domain Eukaryota; kingdom Metazoa; phylum Arthropoda; class Insecta; order Phasmatodea; family Bacillidae; genus Bacillus; species Bacillus rossius. The sequence continues at coordinate 33,979,606 of NC_086340.1, read as the reverse complement.
CATTTATAAACAGATGTACCAATTATGATTCTGGAGTGGAATTTTAAACACCGGACTACCTGATTTTGCCTTGTACGCAGGGACGCTGCTCAGTCAAGTGACTCATGCTCTGCCTGTGTGCTGCGTGAACACATTCCCTCCCCCACTCCCCCTCGCCCTGTTTCTGCCCGCTCTAATCTCTACCTCTCTCCGTATTCTCGGCTCGCCTCTCCCTACCCAGCGCTTGCCGACAACCAAGCCTATCCAACATCAATCCCCAGCCGAGTCACGCTGGATAATGTCGCTGGACGGTGGGCTTTATCAGGTCCCCTGCTTCATTTGTGAGATAAAGCGACGTTAAGAACTAGTCTTTCAGAAAATATCACTGGGCTGGATTGGACCATAATTTGAAAACACTACAAGATAGAGGAATAATGTACGGAGATATCTTGTTTAGAATTTCACTGCGGACATTTTCTATGCCTAGGCTTTTTTCTGCCCGATGCTTAGTTTGTTAGTTACAACGCAAAATTATCCTAATCGGCTATCAACCATTTATTCCATTATTATTATTCATTTCTGACTGGGGGACATGGTTTGACCCGCGATATACCCGATTCCGCGATCAATCGGGGCGCGATATACCGGGAGTTTACTGTATCAGAAAATTAAATATCAGCGCAGCAGTAGAGAAAATAGAAAATACAAATTGTATTCATAGTTGGGTAGAAGATACAATTTTTTTTAAATTAATCTTATTGCTAGTAAGAGGAAGAAAGCTCTCAACCAGGTAAAAAATGTGTTTGTGGCCGTAACTAAGGGTTAACTGGTACGGGGTGTTGTGCAGGCACAGTGGGCTACAGGCTGCAATCGCCCGGCTTGAGTCCCGCTGGGGTGCGGATAGTGAACAGACTGCCGGCGGTGACCCAGCAGCAGCAACAGGTGTCCTCCGCGGTGCTCGCAGCGCCCGCCGGCGTGACGGCAGTCACCATGCCCATCGCGGTGACGCGTGCGATGCCCGGCGTGGTGGCGGGGCCCCCTGCTGCCTCCTCGGCCCAGATGTCGGGGATACAGACCCTGGCCGCCGCCGCCGCAGCCACGCAGAAGATGAGCACGTCCCCCGTCAGAGTGAAGACGGCCCCGCCCCTCGTCACCACTATACCCGCCGGAGGTATGCATGCCTCATGAACACTTTCTTATTAGGGCTGTGCAGTTTGGATTTGCAAAAAGAACCTCGGTTTCTGATTTTGGGTTTTACTGGGGTCTTTTAATTTTTGTTGTAAATAATTCAACAACACAGAGAAGGGCAGTATACTTTTTGCACTAACTTTTTTTTTACCTCAATTACAAATCTAATGTTATTTGTTCTTGAAAGTCCACAACTTTAATGTGCATAACGTTCAGCAACCGTAACTTTCAAAACCGACTACCAACTTAAATGTAATTAGAAGTACCGTGTTTTCTCGCATAATCGTCGCACATTTTATTCTAAAATCAAGTTTGAAAAGTAGGGGTCGACGATTTTGATTTAAAAAAAAATTGTTAGATAAAGTATTCATAAAAACAAAACCCATTCATGGAAAGTACGTTTATTGACAAAGTGAAGTATTAAAGAGTACGCCAAACAATTTAATTTAATAAGTCATGCAACAAAAACCTTTCTTAAACTTTAAATAGAAAAACAAACTTTAAATAGAAAAACAAAATCTGTGATCCAAATGCAAGCCGAACAAACGCGTAACTACTGTAGTAAACACCACAAGTGAGGGGATATAAAATGTAGATAACGCGGTTCCGCATAGACAGCGCATGTTGCATGCAATTGAGGAGATATCAATATTCAACTACGCGCGCTCTATATGGGAAGCAACATAACCAAACAGTAATGATAGCAACGAGCGCTGGCTGCATTTTTGTAAGCGGTACACTGCTGCGACGCAGACGAACAATGAAGATTATAACTTATAAAAAGTCTTTAAAATAAAATTTACACGTCAGACAGCTTTGTATTTCCATTATTTAAATAAGTACGTGGTAATTTCTGAATAAATATTATATTTATACTTTTAAATACATCGTTTTATACAGAAAAGATACCTACACAAAGCGCTCAGCATCTTATAGTGGGACCAAAAACATCATGCAACATTTACACGAAAGGTTTTTTTTATCCAAATTTTGACGCCCTAAAATATGGGTGCGACGATTAGGCGCGTGCGACGAAAATGCGATAAAAGGGGGTAAGTTCTATACAGCAAAACCCCTTATTTGCACTTTTCATGGGGACAAAGTAAAAAAGTGTAAAAAGCGGGAAAGTGTAAATAAAGGGAAAAGTAAGAAATACGTTAAAGTTGATTAAAATACAGTCGCATCCTGCAGCATTCATAACAAATGCAGGCTACATTACACATAAGCATTGCACCACAATAAAAAAATTTTAAAAAAAGGGCCGCAAATTGTAAATTTACCGTCAATAGCGCGCCGTGCGCTGAGAAAGGTCAATCAGCTGTTATGGCGCGGCGTAGCCGCCGGCTGGCTCTCTCTGTTGTCTGAGCTGCGCATGCGCAGTATAACTCACTCAACGCTCCGCCCAGACTCGTGACTTTCCATCAGCAGACAGCCAATAGATGCGAGCTTAGCGGAAAAAAATATAAGCTCCACCTCCCGTGTACCAGTTTTGTCCAGTTCTAATACCAGTTTATTGGTATACGCACCAGTTTTCTCGCTGCCGTGACGTGTTCAAGTTTACGTTCATCTTGATGTCTAGATACCAATTATTAATTATTTAGGACCCCCAGATATGAATTGTTAGGTAAAAAAATATGCGTCAACTGTACAATACTTCCGAAATTATAAAATACGTTTAAAACAGTTGACTCCGCTCATTTTATCTAGTGAAGTTTAGTCTCGTACCAGTATTTCGGCTAAGTTGTGACATAAATATAGTAACAGAATGTATACATTCGTGAGTTTACGTTTTTCCCCGAGTACATTTTAGATTTTCTCTTGCTATAGTTACTCAGACTTTTACATGCCTAGGCTTAAATTATTATATGTTTAGAAATAAAAGAAACTTTTCAAGTTTATTTTGCGATTTAAAATGTTCACTGCCGACTATAAAAGTTACGTTTTTCACAATGTTTTTAGGCCTACTATCGTTGTTACGTGACGTAAATAGCGGGATGGATTAGATTTTTGAGACGTAATTCGCGTGAAAGTATTGTATTGGATTAAATGGGAACCAAACGGGACCTGAAGAATATAGTGCAAATAACGGGAAAACGTAAATAACGGTAACGTAAATAAGGGGTTTCACTTTGTGATTGATAAACCATATTTTTATGACATAGTATTTTGCCACATACAGTAGAACCCGTTTATAGTGAACCCGCCTATAATGAATTCCCGTTTATTGTGAATTTCCGTCTCAGTCCCGGCAAAATGATGTGAGGTTATGTATTAATTTATTGGATATAGCGTACAACTTTTGTCAATGTTCATACGTTTTCCCGCGTACCACGAACAAATTTTGCCGACATAATGCACATTTATCTCTATATTTTCATATAATTACAAGTTTTTTTCTCAAAACGTCTATTTTGGATCACATTGAAGTTTTTTTCCGCAATACGCTACTCGATTGACCACCGTTTATATTATAAACAAGTCGTATTCGAGTGGCCTCGGTATGCTACGTGTAGCAGAAATGGTGATCAGTCTGGTGAAAATAAAAAATAGTTTTCCCTGCATTGTTAAAGAATGGGCGAACGCGTGTACATTTAATATGTTATCAAAATTAAAAATAAATTACCGCCACGCAAATACGTATGTACATTATAGCAGCAAATTCAATATTTTTACGTCTCATTTTTATCGTTTACGTTTCGGACATTTTGATCGAGTAAGGTTCGTAAGACTACCACTAGATAGACCTCTGTGGACTAAATTTTTCCATAGAAAGTGAGAAAATTTCGTTCCAACTTTAGCAACTGCAATACTAAATGATACGTAGTGATCTTTGATGCGCCAGACTCGTTATTTTTCGTTTATTTACTTTTGACGGTAAAAAGAATTTTGTTTTATTAAGCTGCAAATGTGCTTCAATAAGAAATACGTACATAAAAAAGGGTGAAAAACGCGGTAAAAAACGTAAGGCATTATCTGTGCGAGATAAACTAGACATTATTGAAAAGGTAGACTTTAACCCCACTGTCCCGCACGTGTTAATAGCAAAGGAACTGGGAATTACAACATCCACATTAAGTACAATATTAAACAAGCTGAACAATCTTCTTTCTCAAGCTGCGAATACATCACAGAGTACCTATTAAACGCCTGAAAAAAGGAAAATATGCAGATGTTGAAAAACCATTAATAGAAAGTTTGTACATGTATAGTGTATTAAAAATAATATCTGCATTTGCTCATAAAACTGTTGCTTTGAGTATTTTCATTCGTTATTTTCTTGTCTTTTAGGCCTATGTGTAGTTAAGATTTTGCTTTTGAGTATGTATTGCCAATATAAAAGTTTTCCCAGATATAAAGTTTCCCCTCTATAGTGAACATATAAACTACTCCCTTCAGATTCATTATAACAGGGTTCTACTGTATTACATCTTAAGAGAGTGGTGACAATCAAAGAATGTGTTCGTTTACTTTTCAGCTGCATAAATGTTTAATTAAAATTAGTGATGCACCGATTATACTTTGCCGATTACGATTACAGATTATTACACTAATAATTGCAATTATCGATTACGATTATCGATTATCAGTTTTTGCGTAAAGTTGAAATAAAAAACAGTCTTTTACTAAATATTCCTACTTGAACGCCTTTTTATTGAAATACTGTAATCATATTTTTATGTATTACTGCACTAGGATATGTAGTTGTAGATATAATAATTATTTTTCTTTAAAATGCACACAAATAAAACACTCTAAATTTTTTTTACACCTCAACTTGTAAAATAACTAAAATATAATGTAGCTTGAGAGTCCACTGTTGGTTGGAAGAGTTTAGATATTCAAATTTTTATTAAAAAACATTAGCATATTGAGGTTTTCTGGAATCAGCCTATTTCTTCTATATGTCAAAATAGTTCCAGCAGTGGAGAATAACCTCTCTGATGTATTTTTTTTTGATACCATGGCTGGTAGTGTTGTTTGTGACAGTGCATGTTTTTCAGGTGGTCTAGGAGTGACATAAGGATCATCTACTTCACTTTTCCAACTTTTATTAGTTTTTGCTGAAATTACTTCACTGGAATGAAATTTTTTTTGTGTGGTTCCACATGTTTGTAGTTGTGTACGAGTTCTGGTTCCCGCAACTGCATTGTGAGATGAGTGTTCCACATATTGAGCATTTTGCTTTAGATTCACTTATTAAATCCACCGAGAAAAATTTGTATATGTCACTTTTCGATCTTGAAGACATCATTATGTTGAACAACAATCAAAATACAAAGCTAAACTACAATGTGTTTACGTTAATGACCATTGTCTACGAAAAAAACTGCAGTATTCAATATTCATGACTTACTATTGCAGTGTTGCCAACTTCAATTCTGATCGTCACTTGTGCAAACATTATGGTTGCAATTTGGTATTTTATTTTAGTAACTCCGTTAATGACTAAAAAGTAAAAACTAAATTTAAAAAAATGCCAAATAATCGCTATTTCAGTTTATTAATTACTAAGGATGGGTCGAATACCAAAAAATGCCGGTTCTGTTTTCGGTGCCGGTTCCAAACTTTAAACTTCGGTTCCAGTACTCTGTTTTAGGATTTTGTTTCAACTATTGAAGTACTTTTGTGTAACAGCTAAATTAAAACAGCATGGTAGGTAATCTTAAATAATAATTTTACTAATGCTCTTAAAAACAAACAAGGTGAGCAAATATGTGTAAGTATTGTTAAAACAGTTTAAACAAGTAATGCTAAATATAACATTTTAGTATTTCACACTAAATTCATTTTAGATTTTTATTCAAAAAAATGAGCATCTTCACTCTCTCCGGATCTAAACGATTCCTTTTGGAGTCGCAAATAAATCCTGCAGTGCTGAAGAGTCTCTCACTGCAAACTGTTGCAGGTGGCACACACAAGTACTTTTTTGAAAGTGTCTGTAGTGGTTTGCACTGATCCCTTTTCTTCCAATATTCTGTGACAGAGCAGTTAGGTGGCATGTTATCCTCATTGAAGTACTGTTGAAGCTGTTCTGCCATGGAACCACAACCAGAATCCCGACTACTATTAACTTGATGGGTAAATAGTGTGGAATACTGCGACCAAATTATATTACTCGAATCTGACTGCAACTGTATTGTAGCACTTTTTGTTCCAGATACCTGAAAAAATAAAAACATTTACTCACTAAGAACTTAATGGGGAAAAAAAAATTTCTTTTTTGTGAGCATGAATTATATTAGTCTCTTTTTATAGGCTAATTATTATTTGAGAAAAGAAATCTTACCAAATTCTCAGGAATTTGTAGACCTAATGCTTCCTCCAACAGTCTTTTTTTAGCAGCTTCACATTTTTCTTCATCTTTGAAAGGTGCTGCTTTGAAGCGTGGATACAACAATGTTGCAGACGTCAGAATTTTACTGTTTTCAAGATCCTTGAACCTTATTTTAATGGAGGATAACAAGTCATTTTTGAGTCCTTGCAATCCAGAACCAGCTGGAGCAAGCTTTTGTAACTCGTTTTCAATGAGATTGGTAAGGGGAATGACCTGAAATATAAATTAAACCAGTCACTCACTGAATGATATTAGAAGAAAATTACAAGACAAGGTTACACATAAGTACTCACCTCTGCAACAGTCACATGATCCGAGCTGATGTGGGTTGTTTCAGAATCAAACACCTCGAGGATAGGTATAACGTTTTCCATCAAGGTCCACAGAGAGTTAGACAGTTCTGGGATATTGAGCTCTGCGCAAGCCAATACTATTGCCTTCTTCTGCTCATGCAATCTCTTGAACATGTGCAGTGTCATATTCCACCTTGTGGGCTCGTCCTGAATAAGTCGATGCTGCACCACACCTGCAGTGATTTGGCAAGTCTTCAGCACCTTGGTGGCACGTGCAGAGTGCTTGAAGTGGCCTACTATTTTCTTGCTTGAAGAAACCAAGTTATTAATAATTTTATTGTTCAAGAAACCTTCCTTGAGCACCAGTTGCAGGGTATGTGCTAGGCATGAGGTGTGCTGGAAAGGTGACAGTTCTAACCCAGCAACAAGGTTACGGGCATTGTCTCTATCACAATGGCCACCACTTTTTGCAGTAGTCCCCATTTTTCTAACAAAGAAGTGATGAATTTGGAAATATTTTCTGCAGTGTGGCTTACTTCGGGGAAAGGTATAACTTCCAAACACAGATGGTGCAATACAAATTCCTTTGTTACATAATGGGCAGTTACACTAAGAAAATCAGTGTTTGCCACTGATGTCCACAGGTCTGTAGTTACTGCAATAAACTCTGCATCTTGTAACTGGACTACAACACTTTTAACTGTACTTTCGTACATGGCTGGAACAATAACATTGCTTAGTGTTTTTTCAGGTTGGCTTTGTAAACCGAGGCTCAAGGTACTCAATTACAGTGAAACCTCGTTAATAAAATACCGGTTATTTCGAACACTTTTAATTCCCCTTCAGACTGGGATAGCATATTTAATGTCAATCAATACGGTTAATACGAAATATTCGTTATTATGTATTACGAAGTAACCTCACGTCCGCTCACGTAGTGTACTATTGTTTTATTATCGGATAAACCGAATGAAATTTTAGAACAAGAATCGCACACTTTAATTACGTGCACGCAGCTTCACTATAATTCTGTTAACGGCAAATAATTTGTACGGTAAATGGTCTACAGTCAAACCTCTATCTATCGAACTCGCATGTATCGATTGTCCGTGTTTATCGTATACTTTCTACGGTCCCGGCAAAATTGCCATACAACTAAGGTTAAAAAAAGTCCGCTTGTACCGATGTTCGAATTATCGTTTTGTCCGCATTGATAGTACAAAATATGTGGTCCCGTCACTATAAATTATAATAGATGACCGTTTAACCATAAAGATTTTGCAGAAATAACCATTTCTAAGAAAGAAACCGTCATAAAAACAGTAACGATAGTATACAGCAGTAAAAATCAACTTAAATCTGCAGCCAAGTAATGGAGCACGTAAAAATGAAGAAAAGACAAATGAACAACAACTTACGAAGAAATTGGATGATGTACCATAACTACAATACAAACCCAATTGTTATCCTAAGATAATTACCATAAAAAGAACTAAAGATTCTTTGTCGATACCATAATTACTACAGAAGCACGATAGCTACCACATTTTCACTACAGTTACCGTAACAACCGAGATGTATATTTACCGTGACGGTAATGTATTTATTTATGACATATTAAAAATAATGAACATTATTGAAAAATAGGATGTTAAATTTTTATATGTACGTTTGGCACATGTTGCGAAGAAATAATGCGATCTGAAAAAATGCAGTACTACTACGAAAAGCGAAAAGGGTAATCGTGGCAATCCCTCTCGTTTTTCAGTAATATCGGCCGAAAATTAACAAGCGTATCGGAAGTCGGCAGAAATGCCGATTCAACTAAATATTGGCAAAATCGGCTTCTTCAGTACAGCTCTACATTTGATGACATGAGTAAACATATTTCAGACTTCAGGATATTGAAAAAGACTTTAATTTCCATGTAGATTTATTGTGCGTATGTTTTTTTTTGCAAGTGTAAATTGAATTAAGTAAAATACTTCCATTTTTATTTATTTTTCAACTGATTTAACTTTAATGACAAGTAACTGATATATTTCTGACACTAATTTTGAGGTTGAAATATTTTTTTAAATTCTTAGAGTGAAGTCCACTTCAGCATTAATTGTCTTGGAAAATGTTCTGGCTGCTAGTGATGTAGACACTGATGTCTTGTCTTCCTTCAACAAACTTTGCAGTGCAGTAAAGGACATTTATGCAACTAAAAAAGTGCAGAAAAAAATCAATGAATTTTTCAAGCCTCTTTAATTCTCTATTTGACTAATTTTCGAGTAAAAAATCAATACTTGATTTTGTCGATTATTATTAATGTGAGCATATGCACCTGTTAATATAAACCTCGTTAATACAAACTGCAAAATTTTAGGTCCCTTCAGGTTTGTATTAAAGAGGTTTCACTGTAGTTCCTTAAATCGTCTGTTCTCAACTAGGTTCAGGGGTTGGCCATCCACGCACACCATTTTTGCAACAAGATGTGTGATTTTTGTCTGCCTTTTATCATCAATTTTAAATTTAGTAGCTTTATCATATACCTGTGTCAAGGTCTGCTGCTTCGGAGATATCCGATACTGAGGTCCTTTTTTCCGTTTGCACATTTCTGAGCTAGTAGACATGGACGTGCTTTCCGTTGCCACATTTGCCAAACTTGTCAAGCCTTCACTTGGTGCAAATTCTGTAACATGCTTGTGAACCAGATTTTGAAAAACAAGGACCAGCTTGCACAGATTCTACTCTGAGTCTTTTGGGATGTTAGAGATGGTGATTTATAGCATTTAAAATAATGACATTTAGCATTTTGAATTTGAAATTTAGCATTTTGTAGCATTTAAAAAACACAATTTAGCCAATTCTCTCATTTTACATTACTGAAGAAAATTATATTTTTTAAAAAAGTAACAGTTGCTTGCCGTTTTACCGACTTTTTTCCTTCAACCGACTTCTCTGTGAATCTTTTTTTTTATTTTTTTTTGCAGTCTGATGTCCCTCAGATTTAATGTGCTTTTCAAGTAAATCTTTTTTTTTCCATTCCAGATGGCGATTACATAAATTAAAATTGTGCATTAAAATATTTGTATCACTTTCCTATAACTGTTCACTTTTGTATTCATTTATACGATTGCGAATGGAAATGACGTTTTGTCCCATTTTTACCACGAGAAATAACAGTATACAACACATTCACGAGTATGCACGTATTTGTAAACACGCAACATTCCACAGACTACACAAGAACGCGGCTTTCACGTGAAACACAGCCAGAAAATGGGACTTACAATTGTTAGCGCAACGAAGCAGAGATGTCGCAATATGGTGGCCTAAAAACTTGTACTCTGCAAGATGACGGAAAATCTTCCAGCTAGTTGTTCTTTGCTTTGTTTACAATCGCGAGGCACGGATGGCCATTCTACATTCAATATTTACGAACAATATTAGTTGTGAATGACGTGACAATAAGATACTTGTGCTGAATACGCCATAAAATGATGGTTTCTTTTGATACTGAACTGAGACAAAATACAATCGGTAAATAAATGGTGTAGAGTGAAGACGAATATACGTTTTTTACCCTGATTTCGCATTTATCTCGGAATAGTCTAGATTTAGCATTTTATAGCAGAAAAAATATAATTTAGCATATTTTAGCATCTATTTAGCAAAAACTAAAAATCACCATCCCTAGGGATGTTGCATTTTTAAATGTTTATGAAGATTTGAAGTTGACCTAGAAGAACCTCGGGATATGCGACTTTTGCAGTAGTTGCATGATGTATATTCACTGCCCATGGAGTTAATGGGAAAATGTTCCCAAACAACAGACATTTTAACGAAAATACAATGTTTTGAATGTTACCACTTCTTTTTCATTTCGTGTCACGTTGACACATACAAAAAAAATGTACCGCGCCTTAATGAAAAAATAGCTATTTCCAAATAATAAAGTTAGTTGTGCCTTCTGCACAGATTAATTAATTGTAAATTTGTCACAATTAAAACAGTAGATAGCGTTTGAGTTTTGATTTTAAACTGTGGATAAAATATATAGGTCATTTCCGCTATTTATATTTACGTTTTTTTTTCTCATAACCTCAAATAACAAAACACAGCAACGTTCGCCGCCATAGAAAAACTCCAAAACATGGTAATCTCACTACCGACTTGCCGATGTTTCGTTAATTTTCCGCTGTAAGCGCTTCATTTTTACAATAACTATATAAAATCATAGGTGAGGTCTTTGTTTGTGATGCACACAACTGTATAGATATCTATGGACATATTTCTCTTGTTTACATCACAATTGTGCACATAAATACGTTTGATGTTTATTGTTTATGTCTGAAAACTGAAAAAGTTATCAAAAATTAATACTGTTGCGTTTTTTTTTTAGATTTCAAGATGTTAATTAAAAATCATGTCGATGGGCAGATAATTCATTTTGCGCAACAAATAATGCAGTAATTTGTAACCTGCACATGTGTTCATGACCATGTAAATGACCGGACTCGAAGTTACAACATCGCCGGTTCCGGTTCCGGGTCATTAACGCCGAGAACAGCTAAAAACCAGAACCGAGAACCGGGACCGACCCATCCCTATTAATTACTAATTAGCAACACGTGAGCCTACTTATCTCAATCCTTTGAGAAAGGGAATTATTTAGCGGCAGTGGAATGTGAACCGATGGCGCTATTGTGTATTTGTGCGTGTTGTCCGTTCCAACCTCACATCATACATAACAAACATGGCTGACATACGGTACGCAGTGAAAATTAGTTAGGCGCATCGTTTCTACGATACCATGTCCAATATTTTTTTTTAGACTTACATTTACTAATATAAGTAACATATGCCATATTGTGAAAGGTGACAGCTTTAAAAATGCATTTATTTTCTTAACTAAATATTTTGTGCGAAGAAATCACGTGTGTGATTTGGCTGTGGCCATGGTAAATATTGTGACAATAATACCATTCACAACGTTAACTTATCAGGATAAATTGTATTGTATAAATTGAATTGAAAGGGGTAAATACTGTAAATAGTAATACGGGGCAGTTATGTATGTACGAGCACAATTCACGAAACAAGCAAATATTATTATGCGAGTGTATCTATGTACACTACGAGATGTTGACATTCCCTATTTTCCACTGTCATATTCGTTAAGAGATTTCAGCCGTTTGTAGTTTCAATTCAAGAACTTATTAAGGTTTAAACTTTAAATGTATTTTCTTTTCTTTCAAGTCGTATGGGTTTCAGCAACAAATTTTACAATAATCGGTAATCGGTTATAACTAGGGACAGGAAAATATGGTTTTATATTTTTGTTAATTTCGTTTTAAAAATTAAGGATTTCGTTGTTTTGTGGTTTTATAAAAAAAAAAAGCCCATACATGACTAGGATACTTGCGAAAAAAGCCTTTAAAACTTAAATATTTCCCATCATTAATTTCTGTAGTCAATTAAATTCAAAAATTATCTATTTTTTAATAAAATACCTTTATGCATTAAGCATAAACTACAATAATTATTATTGACGATAACGATAACCTCTAAAATGAACAAAATAATATACATTAATTAATATCGTAGAACTCCTATATGATCCATATAACTGTTCTGCACTTCACTCATTGAGTCATTGACCATTAATTAAAAAAACCATTGTCAAGATTTGCTCAGGCAAAACCATACAAAGGCTGAACTGCTCGATTTAGCCAGTGCTTAGCAACTGTAGTTTTGTCTCTATATCATTTAGTTTACAGCACAGGATGTGTGCTGTTGCATAAGAAGAACCTTCAAGAAAAGTTATTAGCTCTTCAATTGGCTTGCAGTATTCTGAAACAAATTTAGCCTCAACTTTGATTTGTAGCAGTTCTGCAGAGCTTCTCTCCTTTAGCCAAGTAATACCACTGTTGTCATAGTCTGATGAATTACCAGATGATGCAAAGAATTCAATGATGTCAAATAGCTGCAAATGTAAACTACTAAACGGAACCACGAATTCCACCTCGTTAAAACTGGACATCCCATACTTTTCTGATATGTAAGATAAGTAGTGGTGTTTTCTTTACCTGCTGTTCAAAAATGCCTTCTTGATCTTTGCCACTGTTATGTGTAACAGTGTTATTGAAGTCTGCCAAGTGTTGCCCACCCACTAAGTGCATCTTGTGGGCCCAGCATTGCAAATGAACTGCATGTTCCAGTAGACCAGAAAGATTATTGAAAAAGTTTGTCATATAAGGAGCAGAATCACTTACTATGGCCTTAACTGAATCAAATCCAATTCCATACTTTGCTAGGGTATCCAAAATTGTTTTTGAACATGTTGCATAGTTTGCAGCATCAAGTACAGTGGAAGCAACTAGCTTTGTGGTCTGGTTACTGGCTGGTTCCAATTTCTTAAAGAGAATTTTGAAAACACATCTTCCACCTTTGTCAGTTGTTTCATCACAAAGGATACAAATATATATACCTTCAAACTCTCTCTTAATGTCATTTTCAATTTTTTCACCTAATTTGAGGATACTATATGGTTTACGAAGGGAACTAGCGGAAGGAATATCCCCACCTCCCTTAACATTTTTGTTTATCCAGTCACGGAATTTACTGTCGTCTAACTTTTCAAGTGGTATGTTCGCCGAAATAAATGCTTCTGTGGTTTCCAAAATGAAATTTTAAGGTGTTTGTTGCTGGTACCGGGACTACCTAACCTTACTTTAATGTGATGTTTGCCTTGCACATGTTTGACAACAGTATCACGTCTTTCATAAATAATTGTTCATGAACGTAAACACGAATTTGACGTATCAATTTTATTCCGTGCAGCAAATAGTGGATTGATCACTAAATCAATGTATCGAAAGTGTTACATATGCGCAAATGTATAGTTAATATTCCAATATCCGTGTCTTTTGGAATCAAACGTTCCACTGCAATTTAAAAATTTTAAATAATTTTATTTCACTTGGGTATCTGTTTTTAAACATTCAATCTTGTTATTTACGTAACGTTTTTGGTAATTTAGAGCACATTCACACTGGAGCATTGCTAGCAACACAATTGTCAAGCAGTCTGGCTATATACAAATTCGCTGGCCATAATCTTGACTGAAGCCATCAGCCATGATGGCTGCCGTATTTACATTTCAATTACCGAAACAAAATATTATTTTTATGTTCTTAGTATGCCCAATGTTGTATTATTTACTAAACATAAATTATTGGCAAGTTTTCATACTTCGTTTGTCGGCTGACGTAGTTTTTTTTTTTGTTCCCTCGCGAAACAATCTACCAAGGTAATGTACATAACCAATTTTCGTAGTTTTTCGCAAGAAAGGCCATTTTTCGCGTTTTGTTGTTGTTTACCACAATATTCGCGTAATTTCGCGAAAATTCGCGTAAAAATCTTTACACATTTTTCCCATCTCTAGTTATAACCTAACCTGGTAATTATCTTTGAAGTCACACCTGTGTTTTCCGTACCATGTGCATCTCTGCCTGAGGACGGGAGCAGATAGCAGTTCCCGAAACATCGCTTGTTTCTGTTTTGGTAAAACTATTGTGTTCGTTTTGTCTATTCGTTTTGTCGTGTTTTTGTCTTGTTTCAACTGTTGTGCTGAATTATTTTGGGTTCAATATTTTTGTGCTGTAATCATTTGAGGGGTTTTTTATCGTTCTATTCTGTTTGGGAAAACTACATTAAAACACCGTTTTAACGAACTTCATTAGAGCGAACAAATCATTACTACGAACTATGCCTTTGGTCCCGTCAGACGTCCATATAACATAACGTAAAAAAATTTCACTAGTACGAATTTTCTCGCTCAAATTTTTAAAATATTCATTTGAACGAACACTTTTCTGCCCGGCACGGTAAACGACAAACGGATAAAATCGTCGCCATTCACCCACAAACTGCCATCTTATTTATTTTGATACGCGCCATAGATGACTGCAATGGACTAGTGTTGAAATTAATGCACAAAACTGGTGTAGCGACTAAAGCGCTGCATTGTGGTGTTCGCTGACATTGCCATTTGTTCTATGCTCGCACAATGTCTTTAACTGATGCGAAGTTCTACATCATAAAGTATTGCTACACACATATCTCTGGTCGTTTCGTTGTTTATTTTTTGAGAAACGTTGCTATAATACGAGTATAACTTATTTTTACATGTGTCGGGTCCATTTGTTTTTATAGTTTAAAAAACCGTACTACTGAACATGTCTTCTAGGAAACGAAAGGCGATTGATGTGAAACTTGAACTGTTAAATGCAGTAGATAAAGGAAATAAAAAGACTGATGTGGCTAAAAAGTTCTGTATCTCCAAATCAACATTATCCACAATTCTCACCCAGCGATCCAGTTTGGAAGACAATAAAATGTAAAAAAAAATTTCCTAACTTTTAAATTTTATATTTTTGATATATTACAGCATTTTTGCAAACAGCTTGTCTTGATTCCAAAGGTAGGCTTACTGTTTTGAAAAACAACTTAGTACCTACGTATTGTACATATACATACTAGTATGTATGTATGTATGTATGTATGTATGTATGTATGTATGTATGTATGTATGTATGTATGTAGTATGTACATATCTTGATCCCAAAGTATAGCAGTTAAAGTAATTGATGCTTGTACCACTCATATTGGTATTTGATTTTCTACTTTGTTTTTTAACAAGATCGAGTTATGTTAATAACCCCAAATCAGGCAATCATTGTGATTTCTGTATAAAGAACTTCATCATAACAAACTGCCATAATTTTGGTCCCTTCATATTCTTTATAATGAAGCTCTTCTGTATTGTGTTTGTTGTGTCTTTTCGTTTTGTCGTGATTTTGTTTCGTTTCAACCGTTGTACTGAATTTTTTTGGGTTCAATATTTCTGTCTCGTCATCATTTGTGTTTTTTTTTTTTTTTTCGTTCTCTTAGTAAATTTTTCTTTGTTTTTCTTTGTTTTGTTGACCATATTCCTGTTACGGAATATTTTGTGGTGTTCATATCCTTGTTGACAACAGCAATTTTTTGCTTAATTTTGTTTTTTCTTGTCATTTTTGGGTTTTATTTATTTAATTCTTTAATTTTTTATTTTTTAGTTTTTCTTCAACAGAAAAAGTTCTTAGCAATGGCGTATGTCCAAAAACTTACATCAAGTCTAACCTGGTAATCGCGATTACGATTAAACGGCATTGGGTCAATAATCGCAGTTGCCGATTAACCGACGTCATAATCGGTGCATCAACGATTAACATAACAGATAGCAAATCAATAGAAACATGTTTTTTTTTTTTTTTTTTTTTTTTTTTAAGCAAAACTTGAAAATTATTTACTTGAGGACGGTTCAGTTACTAGTAAACAGAAATTAAGATGTTCACCTAATAAATAAACTATGCACATATGTCAGTTTCTAAATGCTTGAATAAAAATGCTTCGAATTTAGTTTTAGAAATAAAATAAATAATTTTTCTATTAGTGTAGACATCAATTGTTTCGGTGGTATCGGTGTATCCGTATGGTATTGGGTTTTGGAATTGATATCGGCCAAGGAAGTATCGAAACAACCATATTTCTAATATTGTGGTTTGTTAGGGTTGTGAGAATACAGTGCACTCTTCAGCTATCTAACATGTAGAGATTTTTTTCCCTATATCTATGAGTTAACTGCACTTGGTTTTGACATAATTACCTTTTAACTAGTAATGCACTAATGTAATTGTTTTAGTAACAGTATTGGCGGATATTCTTAGTTACAGGATTTCTGATATAATTGTGTCCAATTGATACAAAAAAACTGATATACATGAAAAAAATACAAATAATTTCGTTCATCAGGGTGTCACCCATCTATTGTACCCTGTTTTCTTGCATTTTATACTAATATCAAGTTCGAAAAGTAGGGGTGCGATGATTATGCGGAAAAGAAATTTTTTGTTAGGTAAAGTTATTCATAAAAACAAAATCCGTTCATGGAAAGTACGTTTATTTAAAAAAAGGTGGAGTATTCAAGAGCACGACAAATAATTTATATTAATAATTCATACAACAAAATCCTTCATTCAACATTAAATAGAAAAACAAAATCTGTGACCCGAACGCAAGTCACTTGAATATGTGATGTGAACTAACGCGTAACTATCATCATAGTACACATTCAAATGTAGTTAAGGGGCCCGCCTGGTCAAGGGTGTATGTGTTAGTGAGGCGGGATGATAAGTGCGATGTTCGATGGTATTTCTAGCGCGGTATCGCCTCTAAGCACAAGGCTCTGAACTGGTGCGCAGCCTTCACGTCGTTAATGGATAACTGTGAAATTTGAGCGGTGACCGTATTTTTATACTACGGGGAAATTAAGATATAGGTTTAATGCAAGTCCCTTAAGTGCTTTCAAGAATCTGTACCACTTGTTTTACACCTAAAAATTACTCTGAAAACATGCGTATCAGCCTGTTTAACTCTTCTAGAAATACAGTTTAAAAACATGATCCCGAACTCTTAAATGCTTTTTGTAAACATACCCCACTCGGATATCTTGAGTAGTTTTGAAATCGCGTTGTTTTTCCTGAAGCTCTGCACACCGTGTGTGTACCCGGGTAGGCGGGCCCCTTAACCCAGCACTCCACAGAGAGCACGTGTTGCATTCAATCGGCAAGATATCGATATTAGACTACATAAGCGCGCAAGTAGGGGGAGCACGCCGGTTCTGGGACACTGTAAACAAAGCGACAGGTGCACCTGCACCTGTCGTGCACCTGTCGTGCACCTGTCGTGGACAGGTACTGTGTGACAGGTGTTTTTTGACAGGTGTTTTTTTGACAGGTGCATGTGTGACAGGTGTTTTTCTGACAGGTGTTTTTCCTGACAGGTGCTTGTCTGGGTTGGTGACGTCACGTGGAGGGTGGTTGGATGTATTGATCGTGAGCCAACTTCGGTAGGATCGATATATCTCGTCGGGTAACTTCGGGCGTGTTCGTTGCGGAGGGGGAGGTGGAGGGTGAGGGGGTGTGTGTGTATGTTTCTAAATGAGGGGGGTAGGTAGCGCTAGTGTCGCGCGCCGGAATTATTTTTACAAGTATAAAAATGTGAGGGGTGGCGACGGTTGGATTCGAACCTCCGTTTCTGGATCGTTAGTCCGTCATGCTAACCACAGGACCACGAGACCATATTGGAGAAAATAATTTCAGATGTTGTATATATATGCTTATAAAATATTTATTTTTTTAAAGAGAAGGTATATATATATTTTTTTATAGTGCTAGTCGGCAAATTTAAAAACGGGCGGCCGCCATGTTTATTTTTTTATAGTGTTAAGCGGTAAATTTAAACGAGGCGCATCGGCTGCTATGCGGCCGCCATGTTTATTTTTTTATAGTGCTAGTCGGCCAATTTAAACGGCGGGAAATTTAAAAAAAAAAATATGTATAGTGTCGGCTGCTAGTCGGCCGCCATGTTTTATTTTTTTTATGTTGCTAAGCGGGAAATTTAAAAAAAACGGGCCGGCCGCTATGTTTATTTCAACATTGGAAAAAAATAATAATAATAATTTCGACTGCTAGGAAGTAACCAGAACAGCCAACTTTGGAAAAAAAAAATTAAATAATATTATATATATGTATGACAATCGATTGCTGAAAGTCGCCATCTTGTAGTACAGCATACCAGGCCGCCGTCTTGTAGCATAGCACACCAGGCCGCCATCTTGTAGCACAGCATACCAGGCCGCCATCTTTTTTTTCTTCCCCATTTATAGTCATTGTTTTTGTTTTTTTTTTTTGCATTTCTCTCAAGTTTGAATATAAAAGAAAGTATTATTTCGTCAGCCACTACTCTATGACTATAGTAGTAGTAGTAGTAGTAGTAGTAGTAGTAGTAGTAGTAGTAGTAGTAGTAGTAGTAAATGTCAAATTTTGAAGGAAAAAACACACACTGAAGTGTAGCCATGTTTTCTTATAGTACTAGACCAGTATAGTTATAGTATGCTTAATTTGGTGTGTAGCATGTCTGTCTATAATAATAATAATAAATAAAAAAAGCTATAGGCATTACTTATACTTACAGCGTGATGATAAAAAAAAATTATACTTTACGTATTTCTGCGAATTAAAACTAGGATGGGGGGGGGGGGGGTGTAGTAGGTGAAAATATTAATGTATGTATGGCGCCACCGGTTGCCGGCTCAAGATTGGGATTGACTAATCGATTGTGAGGCAACTTCGACAGGATCGATAAAAAAAAGTATGCTTATTACATCACTTGTCATTTAAAAGAAAAGGTATTGTGCATTTATAGGCATTATATATATTTAAAAATTAAAATATATGTTTTCCCAAGGGGTGTTGGAGCCGCGCAGACGACGATGGCGCGTACTCCTAACGGCCCTTTCGTTCGTCCCCCCCAGTGTAATTTTTTTTATTTAAATAATGACTCAGACAGACAGGTGTCCGCATAGGGGACGCCGCTCGCAGAGGGGTGGCGGCTGCAACCGAAGACGGCTTCGAACCCTTCGTCCCCCATTGTCAATTTTTTTATTTAAATAATGACTCGTACACTGGCAGCTGTCCGCTCGCAGAGGGGTGGCGGCTGCCGCAGCCGAAGAGAGAACTGTATACAAATGTAATTTCTTCCAAAGTTAAAATATATATATTTTTTCCCCAACACTTAAAAAAAAAAATATTACGTCTATCTGGTGTGTTAGTTACCTGTACCTGCCATTTGATTAATACCAGGTAAAAGTAACTTGTAATAATAATAATATTTTGCCATAGTCTCGGAAAATATTACGTCTGCCTGGTGTGTTAGTTACCTGTACCTGCCATTTGATTAATACCAGGTAAAAGTAACTTGTAATAATATTATTATTTTTGCCATAGTCTCGTTTACATAAATGTTTCTGTTCAACTATAATGTATGTATGTATATATTATTTTTTCACATAGCAGTTTTTTTTTTTACGAGTAGCGCATTGCTACAAAAATTATATTAAATAGTACGTTTATTTTTCCAAACAAAAATGAGTTTTAAACATTAACAGCAGTCTACCATGACCGCATAGTTCTTTACACATATTACCAATTTTCTGCATACTAAGTTACCAGCCACAAGTAACACATAATGGGTATTGAAAAAATGTAGTCAACACAACGATATTACTTAGTTAAAAAAATTTTTTATTTTTTACCCCCTCCCCTACCCCGCTGGGCGTCCATTGCCATCAGTTTGGCCACGACTTCGCCGCTAGGCAGAGCCGGCACCTTCTGCTTCGTAGCAGGTAGCCGGACCCCTCTTTTTTCGTCGGCTGTTAGCGGCCGACCCCAGGGACATGTCCCAGAGGGGCCCGCCATCAACAGCAGCGGCTTAGTCTAGGCCGGCGGTGTTGGAGGAGGAGGAGGAGGGGGAGACGACGGCCCTTCCCGAAGGTCTTCTGCCAAGAATGCCGCCGCAATGTCTGCTGGTATACTGGTCCCCACACCCTCCTCCACCTCTTCCTCGAAGAAAGAGGCCGCCAACGCTGATGGTATCCTTTCCATTTGTCTTGGGATTGGGGAGATCTGTAGAACGTCACACAAATTTGAGGCATCCTATCAAGAGGACGATTTATATAAATTTAAAAAAAAACAGGGGAATATTTTATTTTTACATTTAATCAGGATAGATTGAATATACTTTGAGAGGCAACTTGAAACAAACTTTTATTTTTACGTTAAATCAGGATAGATTGAATATACTCTGAGAGGCAACTTGAAACAAACTTTTATTTTTACGTTAAATCATGATAGATTGAATATACTTTGAGAGGCAACTTGAAACAAACTTTTATTTTTACGTTAAATCAGGATAGATTGCATATACTTTGAGAGGCAACTTGAAACAAACTTTTATTTTTACGTTAAATCATGATAGATTGAATAATATGCAAGCTAACATGGTAACAGGGAATATATTTTTTTCAAAAACATCTCTACACATTTTCTTTAACATACCGACGGTTTTTCTCTCCACACGCATAATGGAAAGGATCATGGCGCGGCGCGGTGGGGGGGAGGTGAACACACCCCTCTCGGGATAAGTTTTTTTTCTTTTGTGTGTGGGGGGAGGCGGAAGAAGCGCTGTTGTTTGCCTTCAACCCCCACACACACACACACATATATATACACGCTTGAAAACCCTCCGAGCAGGGGAGGAGTGGTGAGCGCTGTTGTGTTCCTGCAACCACTGCTCGGAGGTTACGTCAGCAGTGTTCGTCTCACTGGTGAACGTAATCAGAGGAAAAAAAAAAATGGAAATATGTACAATTATTAGGAGGGATCGGGCGAGGCACGAGTTTTAAAAGGACACAGATCTTTATGTCCCCAAGGTAATGTGCTGACACCGTCTTCAGAAAGCCAACGCTTATCGTCTCCTGAAGACAGTGCTACCTTGTTCACTCGCTCCGTAAACACGGCGTGGCCTCGCGAACGGAAATGGTATTGACTGCCTAGAATCCGTGAATTTTTAAGCAAGCAATCCAGGTAATGAGGGAACAGAAGTGATCGGATTACAATGGCCTTAACTCCTTTCGCTTTACGCATACAAGAACCATCCTCCATCTTGTATGTGTAGAGTTTCGGGCGAAGACCCACGTATTCCGTAATGATCTTGCCAGCGGCTTCATCTTTCATCACCCCTGTTACACCCTTGTTGACTAAGGGGAAGCGTTGATCATTACCTGGCGCATAATTTGACGTGTCGAAACATGAAGCTAAGTCGGGTCGAATGGAATCGTAAACGTTATCACACTGAACGTGGTAAATTAACGAATCAGTGTCCGAGTACAAGAGATGCAGAGACTGTGGAGGGAATTTTTTTTGCATGTAGTTATAATGAAAGTCGTATAAAATCAATTTTGACAAATCTAAAATGGCGACACCCGTGTACAAAGGTTTATCGAAGGTTATCGAACCTTTCTGCAACTCTATGAGAACCAGATTTTCATCGACGATTTGCCGTGCCTTGAATGTCGGACGACCAATCAGCTCGGCTGCCCCATAAATACTTTCGTAACACGAAGCGATGCGAATGTCTCTGTGTCTTCTAGAATCTTCTAAACTTTTACCGTATACTGCATTCTATAGTAACTTAAAAAACGATTTTTCGAAGGGATTCGCAACCTGGGCACGACGCTCAGAATTAAAGGTTATGTAATCTTTCATCCAGGCCGCCTGTTCAAACCGCAGCACGCGGTGAACCTGGCCGATGACCGCCCCATACCGAACGTAGTGCCGCAGTGTTTTAGCATGAACAACATAATTATTACGCGGCGCGAGAGTTAACAACAATTTACTTATTCGCCCGTTTGGCGGTACGCCATTCACAGGGGCCAGAGGCAGATCTGATAGGCGGTCGTGACAATCATCGGGAAAGGTCAAATCCACTTCCGCGAAATATGACGTATCGCCATCTATGTCAATGGCGTTGAAATCCCAACTCGCATACTCATCCCTGGGAACCCACTCAAATTTGCCCACGGGAAGTTTATCTAACATTGTGTGAGCATACAAAGCGTTTACATCGAAATAGCAGATGTACGAAGACGGAAGGATCGGGTCGTGAGTGGACATGTGAACATATTGGCTTTCGCGTGACGTCGACTAACGTTTGTTATACCTCCACGAACGGCTGACTCTAGGAAGAGGTATATATCCGGGTCGGTTATCAGCTCAAGACGCGCACCGGTTTTAAATAAAAGTGCATCCCATGCGAGCGAGGGAGTGGTAATGTAATGGGCAGGATCTAATGAATAATATTGTAAGCAAACTAAACGAAACGACTCGAATATGTCGGCCAGCAAACAAGTATCCACCTTAAGATAACTAAGTGCGTACTCTTTCAATGTGGCACAATGGAAGACGTCCCAAGCATTTTGAGCGTGAGTATAGTCCAGATCACTCACGTCCGTGCCACTCATTACGTTATGGAACGCTTCCTTTGATGGTAGCGAGGCAGTCTGCAAATGTTCACTAGATTTAACAAAATCATAGGGAAACACACCTTTACGAGTAGCTAACTGAAACTGTGCGTCATCTGGAAACATTGAACGGGTGAGTTTCAATTTATCTGGCGTGAGATTGCCAGCGAGAGTTTCCAGAGATGAATTTAAAAAGTTAAGTGAATCTATGAATCTAAGACGCACAGTGCGCATGCCTCCTTGCGCATTATCTGAAATGGGTATGTATTTTGTAATGCACTTGTAGCTCTCCATTGTAACTCCAAGGACTTTGACACTGCCGGGGTTCTCCACAACGAAGGAACCGTCCGGCTGTGCAATCCGCCACGAAATTAAATGTTGCATTAAAAAGTGGGCATCGTAATTTTGCAAATTATGAAAAACCGCGACGAGTTGATTCTTTTGCATCCTGAAAGCCAGGTTGCATTTAGAATGGGCATAACCACGTATTTCACCAGTAAAATGGCAGTGATCGAGCACCGTCTGCCCAGCCAATACCTTCTGACAGATATGGCAATGTGTTTGACTCGCAAGCCTTGCAGAGACGGCCGGGGTCGGTGTCTTAATAGTAATGGTCTTTGAATAAATATCGCAAACCCACTGTGTCATTGAAACTAATTCTGCGATCATTTCAGCAATACAATTATCACCCTCGAATTGCACATACTTGGTCAAAGAGCTATCGTACCCACATACTAACAAAATGCTACATGCATAAGGCACGTGTTCGTTTACCTGCGTAGTGCTAGAAGACTCGTCACCGGGCAAACAGGTGGAGAAAGGCTTCAGGTAACACTCGGTGTCACAGTACGCAATAAAGCCTAGGCGGTCCTGTTTTGCAAAGTTTGTAAATTGCAAATACTTGTTCTCTTCTGTAGGGAAACAGGTCCGCACTGCTTGATGCTGGCTGCAGAGAACATTGTGTGAATTTAATCTGTCTTCGCTTGTAAAATACTGAAGACAGTGGCTCGCAAATACATTTCTTATGTTGCGTCTTGGACAATTGTGTATGCAATAATCTGGACATTGATTTTATGTAAACAAAATGTAGGTGCTCTGTCGCGCCACTCGAACGAATCGCCAATATATTTACATGTCTCTCTCTTCGCTCAGAGGATACGCGAAGAGGCTGGATCGAGGATTCAGATTTGCCACTAAAACATTCGTCAACGATATTCCCCTTAGAATCTACGCAAGCGTAAACATTAATGGAAATATCATTGTTCCTCTCAAATGTTTTAATCTGATGCAGAGTGGAGGGAAACGTCAAGCCATTCGTATTAAAATACACGAGTGGATTTGGATACGAAGTGGCTCGAGACACATTGCCTTCCACCGTCGACACACCTGCCATGACGCCATACAGGAAACAGTGCTGCTCGGGACACTCAATGTTAACACAAGCTTTCCTATTGTACAAAAACGCCGGCAATTTCGTGTGCGCTGCGCCAACCGTGAAAACTCTATAGCTTGAAACATGTACATCCATGTTAATCAATCTTTTTAGAGCCCAGCCACTGCCACGCGCACCGAAATCACTAACGTGTTTATTGATTTTCGGAATGAATGTTGAATCGTAGATTTCCCCTACCTCATCAGAGTGCAGTATCGCGGTTGAGTGAGTTGTGAAATGAAAAGTTTCAATCTCGTTTCCCTCCGCAGATTCCTTAACAAATGAAGCCGAGAGTGAAACGTAAACTTTAAAGGGGCGAATTAATTCGTTAGTTAAGTCCAGAAAGGGAACCCTACATCTCTGTAGAAACCGGTCCAAGTCCGGATCAACATTTTCAATATCATTTCCAATTCGAAAGTCCACTATCTTGTTAGCAAATGCAGTGTTCAAGGTAACACCCTCCAGGCGAGGCAAGACGTCGGGCCCCTGCGCCAACTCCACCCCTGACCCCCGCCCACCATCGCGAGAGTCAGGGATAGAAGGCCCAGCTTCATTAAGACGGAGTCGCTTTGCCTCTGGGGAAGAAGAACGGGAAGACATATTAAGAGAAAAGAGATAGAAAATAAAGAGAGAGAGAGAGGGAAATTACGTTCAACAGTGAGCACAAAGCTAAAACAGAAAGAAAAGAATAAAATTTAGTAGACGTATTTATGGAGTATGGGTTTGACATAATGTAATACCCCAAGTGTCTTAAAGAATAATTAAATAATAAGGTTAAAAGATTTGGAAGCTTTGATTACTGAGGCCCTCAATTAATAACTATAAAAGTCAACAACAGAGGCGACACTAGAAGTAAACAAAGAAAATTTAGGGACTCCCTACAAATACTTGGGAGTAAAAGGATCGTTATTATATATTAAATAAATAAAAACAACTGTTACGTCTATAGACTTCCTTATTTTATTAATCATTGTTCTTTTTTTTTTGATAGATTAAATTTTCCTTAGTAAAGACTGTTTTTCATTGATAAGTGATCTTATTTACATAACTCACAATTACACTTATTATATGATATTCCTTAACGTTATTTACGATAGGGCCGGCCCTCAATGTATAACAAAAATTAAAATATTTAAAAACAAGAATGAAATTAACATTAGTAACTTTAAAGATTGTACATATAGTCCTTCCAAAACATAATATAAATTTCTTCTCCTCGAACTGCTTTTTACTGTCCGCTGTCTTAACTGGGTTACACTAATCTTGGGTTCGTGAATAAAAAGATAGAATTATGCGGGTATCACCCGGGGCTGTAGGTAGACGGTGATCAAGGTAGTAGGCCTAATGATGTTGGGTTCTGCGCAGGAACCGACTCCAGAGGTTCTGGCAGAGGATTATGGTTGCCCCAAACTTGGAACCCTGTCTGAAACAAAAGTCCAAATTCCAAAGAATTAGACCTGTTTCCAGACAGTATACTTAAATGGCGCAAAAGGCCAATAAGGGGAAATAAAAGGGGGGGGGATGACGTCAAGACTTACCAAAACAGGGTGTTGGTCCTGGCGCTCAGGAGAGGGCGTCTCGTCTCCGCAAACTCGAACCACGTTTCGCGGTAGCCACGGAAGTCATCATGATTAAATTTAAAAAAAAATATAAAAAAAATACTAAGTTTCTCTAGGTACTTTCAACTAAACTACTGACTGGTTAATAATTTTAGCTAGGGACTCCATCCCTTTAGTCTGAGAAGACTACATAATATACGATGTCGATGATTCGCAGAAGATCGCAGATACAAACGGTACCAGTCAGTCAGGAGGCGCGCACCGAAGTAAGTTCAGAGCGGGATCTCACCAGGATATCATAAGCGCGGGGTCTCTAGAGAATGGGAGGGGGGGTAGGCTCTGAGCCGAAAATTACCGAGTCCACCCGAAGGTGTCTGGCATAAAAAAAAATAGATCTTACTGGAGTGACTGCGCGACTGAGGCGCTATCTTTTGGTGGCGAGAGGAAGTACTAATAAATCAACTTGTGACCGACGAGAGTGTCAAGCTAGGGCGTAATGGAGTAACCAGTGGTGCCACCTAGCGGCCTGAGACATAAGGAGGGGAGAGAGGTTGTCGTTACCTCCGCGCGAGCGCGGTAGTGTCGGCGCTGCCGACGCCTCACCCGTGGCATTAGTTACCACAGCCGTCGCTAGGTGTCGTTAAGGTGCAGAATCGTAACTGCGGCTGCCAAGCCTGAGATGGCCTTGAATTCGGTTAACGCACTCGAGCGGTCGTCGCTCCTAGCCACTTCTTAGAAGAGAGGGTGGGTGAGCAGGCGGGGGTGGCTTCAAAAAACGCATGGTCTGTGGGACACAAGGCCCACGGGATCCTCCTGTCGTGTCTTGCTGCTAGTGAACCTTATACCGATTCGTGACAGAGTTAGCAGGGCTCAGCACTGCTTCACAAGCTGCTCTTAGCAAAAGGAGACCCGCGAAGAAATAACGTTACCGGCCCCGACGTGCCTGGAGGCGGGAGAAATATTAGCCAGAATGCTAGCCTAGCATGAGGCTGGGAAAGAAAAACAGCTCGCCTCTGAGAACAGAGGCTGAGGGCTTGGCCGTAAAGCAAATAAGATGAGAGAGAAAAAAAAAAAAAATATATATTTCCAAGATATTTCAGATTACAAAATTTTAAATAAACGTGCCTCAACCTCTAATTTACGGCACAATAATAAATTTAAATTAATTTTTTTCTTCAGAAAACTATGTTAGATTGTACACGAAATCTCCCATCCGTTTGCAAGATTTTAAAATAAATTTTTTTAGAGAATATCTCTAGATGGAAATATTTTCTAAAAAAAAAAACATTTATGTATTAATGAAATAGGAAACGATAATAAATTATAGATGGTAAATGCGAAAACATTGTGTGGTAGTAAAAGGTGAAGAAAGTTGAAGTTTAATATTATTTTTCATGTTAAATGAAAAAAAAGAATATTTCCATTCAAAATGATAATAATATCATCCTAACTTTACAAACAGCTTAGTAAGATATTATTTTCATGTTAAATGAAAAAAAGAATATTTCCATTCAAAATGATAACAATAACATCCTAACATTTCAAACAGCTTAGTAAGATATTATTTTCACGTTAAATGAAAAAAAGAATATTTCCATTCAAGATGATAATAATATCATCCTAACATTTCAAACAGCTTAGTAAATACATTTACAGTTAATTGTATCTATCTATCTTACCTTTGCTGGAAAAACAGGAGGCGCAGCTCTGCTCGTCGAGGTAGCAGCAGTGCGGCGGCAGCAGCAGTGCGGCGACTGATCAGAGACTGTGTCCCCTCACAGTCTGTGGCGTTTATATATTTAACTAATCTGGCAAGATGGCTGCCAGCGTTTTTTTTTTTTTTACTCTGGGAACCCCTCACGCCGCAGCGCGTTGCGTCTGGTAATTTTTTTTTACAACTTACCACCCCTCCCTCCAGACGGATCTCACCCCAGTAACACAATGAACAGGCTAGTATTCAAATAATATAACAAGTAATAACATTTACAGTTTTTATTCAAAAGTCACTTCAAACCACTCCTCATACAATAAATAAAATATACACATAAAAATTACATGAATAGTTTTTTCACAAAACGACGTATTAATTAAAAAAATATTATGACTCTTTAATCTAAGTCCAAAATTACTTATAAAACTGTTCATAATAGACCACACTTATATGTGTTTTAAATTACAACAATAAAATTACATTGAAACGTTTTTTCACAAAACGACGTATTAATTAAAAAAATATTATGACTCTTTAATCAGAGTCCAAAATTACTTATAAAACTGTTCATAATAGACCACACTTATGTGTGTTTTAAATTACAACAATAAAATTACATTAAAACTTTTTTTCACAAAACGACGTATTAAATTTAAAAAAATATATTATGACTCTTTAATCAGAGTCCAAACACACGTAGATTATACTGTTCATATTAGACCACACTTATGTGTGTTTTAAATCACAACAAAACATTTATATGAAGAGGTTTTTTCCACAAAAACCACGTATTAAATTAATAAAGCACAAGTCATAAAACTTACAGTTTGTTTAACATTTCTATGAGTACAGTACGTAGGGCTATTTTGGCATTGCTTAGGTCTCTTTCGTGCTGGTTCTGCTGAACGTTGTGATCAACATCTTGACTGACGGGTCCCAGATGGCTGAGGTCTCGGGTTCGAGTCTTGCGCGGTGCATACGTTGCGGGCGCTCTCCGCTGACATTTCTTGCGCGCTGGTTTCGCAGGCTCGATGATAGCTGATGCACAGTCGGGTGAATGCAGTTCTGGCATTTGCAAGGCGTGATTGTAGACTTCGTCAACACTGCAAGGCAATGGCGTGTCTTTTCGCATGTAATTAACTGCACAACGTCCGTACGAATTGCACTGATTAACTTCCAGGGGTAAATCGTTAGTGTCCGGGTTTATAATCTGAACAGTGTGAAAGTGACCGTCACAACTCTCCACATAGTTCTTCAGGATGCCATTATTCCAGATTGAGTACTCCACCATTGATAAACCACGAGACAGGTTTTCATAATGGTTGCCCGGATTAAACGACATGTTTACTCGACCGAGGCTCACTCCACACTGAGCTGAGACTCTCTTTGTCTTTTAGCAATTATACGTATGGCTTCCATAAATAAACTTGCAATGTATTCACAGAGGGTGTTACAACACGCTGACTCACAACAGTTCATGGTTTATCAATTTTATTTTTTAAAAAAGTTTACGTTTCGTCGATAGCTTGAATCCGACATATGGCGCAAGAGGTAATGATTTAGACACTGAAAAGTTTGACTCTTTTATTACTTTTGCACGGTAAATAGGACATAGGTGTCCTACACACGGTGTGTTCAGGTCGTCATCGTCTCCCAACAAAACATCGTACGTTTTCTTCCGACAATGATCGGTTCCGGTACAGCGCTCTATGAAAGTTTCATCATTTTTAACTCTAAAGGTCCTGAGTTCATCAACGGTTGTTGGATGTTTAACCAGCGGATGGCATAAGTGCACGTAACAGTTCTTATCTTCAAAGTGAAACGATGTTAACAGTCTCATGGTAGTATATGGGAATGATTTATCCCAACACATGCGATAATGGATATTATCGCGACACGATTCAAAGTATACAGGCAGACGTTCACAATCCTTCTCAATGTCATAATATCTAACACGGTATTCGACACAGTGCAGGCTAGAATGCACGTAAATATATCTAGTTTCTTGACAGTCGTACATTAGCTGAGGTAAAGTGTCAGTTAACCTAGGATCCGCTATTCTGTATTTCTTCGCTTTTTCTCGCCATCGGCGCGAAGCCAAAGAAATAGGAATGTCATAGAAGTTTCGGTCACTTTGATTATCACTAAAACCATCATCTGACAATTGTTCTGGGTTCGTATCTAAATAACGAACATCCTCGAACAGCGGCATGGGAACGTCCAGATGTTCACCGGAAGCTAGTCTTAAGCCTGCGGGATACGGCCCGCGGATGTGTCTAGACTTTTCCCTCTTGGTCTTGATGGGGTCTCGACCCCAGATGGGTGGGAACATGGCGGACGTCACTCACCGGAGCTGTTACTGGCGAAGACGGGCGGGTGGCAGCTGGCGGGCGGCTGGCGGCTGGCAGCTAATGTCTAGCCGCGATGGCGGGACCACAGGTCGGCGTCCTCCTCCTCCTCGTCGTCGGAGCCGTCCGCAGTGTGGAGGTCGCAGACTTCCGGGTTGCACGGCACACTCCACGAGTGGTTGCCCCCGTCGAGGAATGTTGCGTGTGTGAACGAATCACACGATTCACTCCAGGCAACCACCGTGCCGTTGGGACGATGCACCTCGAACTCAACAAAACCTTGCTCCTGGCCAGGCCACACATCCACCACCTCATCTGCGGCCTCGACGAGCAGAGTTTCCGGAGAGCATGGGAGGTGTGTGTCCGGCCGTAGGAGTCTTACGCTGCAGTTTTGCTGAGTGCAAGGCACCTCTATCACTTCCTAGTCTGCGTCGTCGCGAACCAGGTGTCCCAACGTTGTGCACACGTGCAACCACTGCCGACCGTCCGCCGTCTCGAAGTTCACGCGACCGCAGCCGAGCAACACATCCCGATACAGCGTTTCCGGATTAAACTGCATTTGTACGAAGAGTGGCTTGGAGGGTGACTAGGCTCCCCTACGAACGACGCGTTACATTTATAGCACCGAGGGTGGCCACCCCACCGGGCTTCCCCATCCCTACGAGCGACGCTATAACACCGAGGGTGCCCACCCCACCGGGCTCCCCCTCCCCACGAGCGACGCTTTCAATTTATTGTATCGGGGGGGAAGCAAGCAGGGTCTGGCGTCGCTTGGCAATGCTCCAACGCCCAAGCCCTAAGCAGCGCGGCGTTATGTCGTGACGTAACGGGCCGTGCACGGCTATTATCTTGCGTATACATTTTATTCAGTTCTTTCAGTGACGGACATCCGAGCTCGGTCTGAGCATCCTGAATATTAACATGTTTATTACACAACTTTGCAAGCCACCTTTTTTGCTCTATGCCTGCCACCATTACGGTTCCGCTGATGTGTCCTGACAGGATGTTTTGCAACGAAGTATACAGAAACAGACCGTCATCCCAATGGATGCCGTGGAAATGTCTAGTTAACCAAGAATTTGTTCTCTGGTAATTTCTGTGGAGGTACTTCCACGAGTATGGCGGCTGAAATGTTCTCGTAATTATCTCCCCTTTGTCATTAGCCAGGCTTATCTCTTTTAAGACAAAACCGTGCTGAGAGTAGCATCCCTGGAGGTTGGCATACAGCATGACGTCCCAGGGAAGACTGCGTTATCACTTACATTACATTAGAATTTTAATAGATTTGTCTCTCGGGTTATACGAAACCAATCGATCGTGCAGAATTAGTGCGAATGCTTGAGTGCCGACGGGAATATTTCTCGTTGTGGTAATTTCTATTCTACAATCCACAACTCCTCCAATCATCTTATCGTTTTGTTTAGACACATCAAACACAAAGAGAGGAGCCATATCTTTAAATTTCTCCGGGTCGAGAAGTGGTGATGATTGACGACCGTAATATGAGTCTTGAAATTCCGCGTACATGTTATACACCAGCAGATAGCTATCATTAGGAAAATTACTATTCAGGTTTGTGTACGGATAGGATTCCGAATTCAAAAAAACTTTCACATTCTTAATGTCAACATGATCAAACTTTGATTTATCACCGGCGACGTTGTTTTGCCTACCCGTTTGAAATGCGACTATTATATATCTAGGCTTTTCCGTATTAAATGATGTTTTCACGGACCAATGTACCGATTGAGATTGCGGCAGGGCCGGATATGTTTCGAGGCTCCAGGATCGGAAAGCGATGTCTATGTTTTTTCCTTTTTCAACCATTTTAAGCAAACGAATCCTCTGTGCGGTAGAAACGGTTACATGAGGCATTAGCCAATCGATGCTCGTGAGTGTTAGTTTCACAGGAAACGGTTGCGCTGCCGTGTCTAACACCGCGTTGTTCTGAGAGTTTGAAACAAGTAACACTAATTCTTGTCGAACGTTAACTAAAACGTGTTTATAATCTTCGAAAAATCCCATGAGATGACTCAAAGGCACGCATATTTCAAAATCGCCGGTTGCATTAATGGGTACACTATAGTCTTCAGACAAGCCCCAGCCGGCCATCTTGGAAACGGCTTTTTCACTGGGCGTTAGCGAAAGATAGTTTTTAATCATAGTCACTAATCCAACGTCGCGACATTCATCTATCTGTAAATTATTTACCTCGTACGCAATTCTGTTAAACATGTGTAAAATTCCATTTCTGACAATTTTTGCGTATGTAGCGGCCTGGCCATCCGGTTTGACGAATTTTCCGCGGATTCTTAACAGGCTTTTGCAAGGCAGACAATAAATATCAGAATTCTGGATTGTGATACGTATCTCGGAATTTAAATCATAAGGACCCGAAATGAATGGCCGGTAGCTATGTATTTCCGTTTTCGTGATATCATTTTCAAATTGAATTGGCTGGTCGACTTGGAGAATGCTGGAATCCATTTTGGAATACTTTGAATCCTAGTTTCTTGAGAAAGCGTATATTTTTACGTGTTAACCGCTTGGCGTCTCGCTGACTACTGGGTCTGCCTTCGAAACCGCCGGAGCCTTTATGAATGCCAAAGTAATTCACTCCCATATTTTTTTTAAATGCAGACGTAACGTTATTTCTTCGCCTCTAAAATCGATGAGCTTCCCGTTTTGGTCGACTATCCTCACAGATAACTCGTGTATTCGTTTAACGATCACCGGAACGTATATGACAGATTTAGGTACTTCGATGACCTTATAACCAGGCGGGACGCTGGGGTAAAACTCGTGTATGCTCAAGCTAGGTTGTCCGTTTAAATAGCTGGAGCCCACGATATTTGTATCTATACGTATGACCGATACAGGGAAAATATTGACCGGTTGTGTTGACTCATGCATTCGACCTGCCACGTAAATTTTAGGTTCAAAACCGAGCATTTTTCCGATCGTATCGCTTCCTGTAAAATTGATATCGTAATTACTATGCATATTACATTGCAATGTATTAGGGTTGCCTCTCAAAATAAATGTCGCATCGTGTGGTAACAGATCTCCGATGTAACTTTCCAAATCTGAAATTTCATAACTTCCGACAGGAAGAATAATTTGAGACACAGGACCATTGTTTTTCGAAAAACGGAATTTGTTATTTTTTTCGTCAACGTTCGGAATGGAATGGTATGTTTGAAAGTCGATTAGCCCAATCTGCCACTCTCCATTCGTAAGGTCAAGGGGTGGAAAATATACGGACCGTAATTCAGAATTTTTTCCCGTTAATATAAGTGAAATTGACATTTCAGGTTGGCTTGCACTACAGTATGGATCACCAGGATAGGTTACCCTCTGGTATAGACTGGACGCGTCAATGGCTGGTGTATCTGTGCTGTTTGAAATTATTTATTTTGCTTCTTATACGCGGACACGAGAAATCTTAAACATAAATGACCGCAATTCCACGATTTGATCGTCTGTTGTCTATCGTAATTGTAACTTAACATCGTGCCTTTCAGGTACTTTCTTACTTCCGGAGGCGGTCTGAGGTCGCCATAGCAGTTAATGAACAGGTATTCAAACCGATCACATCGCGTCTCGATAGTTCTTCTGCTGCCGCGGATAATTTATCGGCGGAGGTGAAAAAAGAATCCGCTACACCTATCGCTAAACCTGAGATTAAGACTTTCTCCAGCGAAGGTGAAGAAGAAGATGATGATGATGATTTACCATTGATTGTTCATTCCGGTAAACGCTCGGCTGCGTCACGTGAGCCGTTGGGTGAGGAAGCCCGGTCCTACCTAACCGCATTCAATTCTAAAATAAACGATACGACCTACGGAATTTACAAACGCAAGAATCGCTGGTTCTTGGGAAATACGGAAGTTTTTTTCCTACCTAATAATTTACTTCGCATAGATGATGAAATAATACAACCTTCGCCGGGATTATATGAGCTATTGTTTTCGAAAGAACCTAAGGTGTATTCAGAAGCTGCATTGCGTCAATACACACGCTTGCTGCGGTCTACTAGCGCATGTTATAAGAGGAATGATGCGTCATCTAAACGTTATAAAAACACCGATCATGAAAAGTTCGGGCTCATTAAGGATCTTTGTCCTGTCATTGCTTCCCATGAAGGCAGTGGTTTAGTTGAAAAACTAGATTTAAATCGTCGAAAGGAATATGTTTACTGGAACTCGGTAAATGAATTATGTGATCGGCTTAGATTATTACTTGCATCGCAACAATCCGGGAACACGAGCCATTCCAATGAAGTGTTGGCCATACTAGAAGAACTCATTGAATCTGGCTACATTAAAAAAAATTAAGTAAAAAAAAAAATGACTGCCAGACGCGGTATTGCGCTTGAACTTCACAAAAGCGCACGCAAAGTCTTTCCTCGGAGACGTGTAATCACTAATGGTCTCGGCGATCTTTTACAGATCGATTTGGTGGAAATGCAACCTTATCACCGTGCGAATAAAGGATTCAGATATATATTGGTTGCGATTGATGTTTACTCCAAGCGGGCTTACGCAGTTCCGGTACTGAAAAAAACTGCGGAGCTTGTGGCTTTAGCTATGAAACGTATTCTAAAGGATTCTGGAGGTTTCACTCACGTGCACTCAGACCGCGGTACCGAATGTTATAACAGAAGATTTCAGACATTGATGAAAGAACACGGAATCAACCATTATTCAACCAACAGCGAGCTGAAGGCCTCGGTAGTTGAAAGCTTCATTAGAAGTTTAAAATCGCTTTTGTTTACGGAAATGAGCGCTCAGGGAAACTATAAATGGCTACCGCTCTTACCAAAAGTTATGGAAATATACAACGGCAGATTTCATAGGACTATCGGTATGAGCCCCAACGAGGTGAAAGATAATTCTCTTCTTAAAACGGTTTACAATGTTGTGAAAAAAATAGATCACAGGCGACTTAAAGCTAGTGTCGGAGATCATGTACGTATCTCACGAAATAAGGATTTATTTGCAAAAGGTTATTCCGTAAATTGGTCCCACGAGATTTTTAAGGTGATAAAAATACGCTACAGTTATCCTAGAACATACTACTTGTCTGATCTAGATGGAAATGAAATCAAGGGCGGTTTTTATTCTCAAGAAATTCAAGTGACGAAGTATATAGACACTTATTTAATTAATAAAATCCACAAGCGACTTCCTACACGTCTTCTAGTCAGCTGGAAGGGATTCCCAGAATCAGTAAAAACATGGATTTCTAGAAGCGATCTGGAAGACTGATGGAGTGAACTTAGTATGCAGAAAATTGGTAATACGTGTAAAGAACTATGCGGTCATGGTAGACTGCTGTTAATGTTTAAAACTCGTTTTTGTTTGGAAAAATAAACGTACTATTTAATATAATTTTTGTAGCAATGCGCTACTCGTAAAAAAAAAAACTACTGTGTGAAAAAATAATATATACATACATACATTATAGTTGAACAGAAACATTTACGTAAACGAGACTATGGCAAAAATAATAATATTATTACAAGTTACTTTTACCTGGTATTAATCAAATGGCAAGTACAGGTAACTAACACACCAGGCAGACGTAATATTTTCCGAGACTATGGCAAAATATTATTATTATTACAAGTTACTTTTACCTGGTATTAATCAAATGGCAGGTACAGGTAACTAACACACCAGATAGACGTAATATTTTTTTTTTAAGTGTTGGGGAAAAAATATATATATTTTAACTTTGGAAGAAATTACATTTGTATACAGTTCTCTCTTCGGCTGCGGCAGCCGCCACCCCTCTGCGAGCGGACAGCTGCCAGTGTATGAGTCATTATTTAAATAAAAAAATTGACAATGGGGGACGAAGGGTTCGAAGCCGTCTTCGGTTGCAGCCGCCACCCCTCTGCGAGCGGCGTCCCCTATGCGGACACCTGGCTGTCTGAGTCATTATTTAAATAAAAAAAATTACACTGGGGGGGACAAACGAAAGGGCCGTTGGGAGTACGCGCCATCGTCGTCTGCGCGGCTCCAACACCCCTTGGGAAAACATATATTTTAATTTTTATATATATATAATGCCTATAAATGCACAATACCTTTTCTTTTAAATGACAAGTGATGTAATAAGCAAAATTTTTTTTATCGATCCTATTGAAGTTGGCTCACAATCGATTAGTCAATCCCAATCTTGAGCCGGCAACCGGTGGCGCAGTACATACTATAATATTTTCACCTACTACACCCCCCCCCCCCCCCCCCCCCCCCCCATCCTAGTTTTAATTCGCTGAAATACGTAAAGTATAATTTTTTTTATCATCACGCTATAAGCATAAGTAATGCCTATGGCTTTTTTTATTTATTGTTATTATTATAGACAGACTAGCTACACACCAAATTAAGCATACTATAACTATACTGGTCTAGTACTATAAGAAAACATGGCTACACTTCAGTGTGTGTTTTTTCCTTCAAAATTTGACATTTACTACTACTACTACTACTACTACTACTACTACTACTACTACTACTACTACTACTATAGTCATAGAGTAGTGGCTGATGAAATAATACTTTCTTTTATATTCAAACTTGAGAGAAATGCAAAAAAAAAAAAACAATGACTATAAATGGGGAAGAAAAAAAAGATGGCGGCCTGGTATGCTGTGCTACAAGATGGCGGCCTGGTGTGCTATGCTACAAGACGGCGGCCTGGTATGCTGTACTACAAGATGGCGACTTTCAGCAATCGATTGTCATACATATATATAATATTATTTAATTTTTTTTTTCCAAAGTTGGCTGTTCTAGTTACTTCCTAGCAGTCGAAATTATTATATTTTTTTTTTCCAATGTTGAAATAAACATGGCGGCCGGCCCGTTTTTTTTAAATTTCCCGCTTAGCAACATAAAAAAAAATAAAACATGGCGGCCGACTAGCAGCCGACACTATACATATTTTTTTTTTAAATTTCCCGCCGTTTAAATTGGCCGACTAGCACTATAAAAAAATAAACATGGCGGCCGCATAGCAGCCGATGCGCCTCGTTTAAATTTACCGCTTAACACTATAAAAAAATAAACATGGCGGCCGCCCGTTTTTAAATTTGCCGACTAGCACTATAAAAAAATATATATATACCTTCTCTTTAAAAAAATAAATATTTTATAAGCATATATATACAACATCTGAAATTATTTTCTCCAATATGGTCTCGTGGTCCTGTGGTTAGCATGACGGACTAACGATCCAGAAACGGAGGTTCGAATCCAACCGTCGCCACCCCTCACATTTTTATACTTGTAAAAATAATTCCGGCGCGCGACACTAGCGCTACCTACCCCCCTCATTTAGAAACATACACACACACCCCCTCACCCTCCACCTCCCCCTCCGCAACGAACACGCCCGAAGTTACCCGACGAGATATATCGATCCTACCGAAGTTGGCTCACGATCAATACATCCAACCACCCTCCACGTGACGTCACCAACCCAGACAAGCACCTGTCAGGAAAAACACCTGTAACACATGCACCTGTCAAAAACACCTGTCAAAAAACACCTGTCAAAAAAACACCTGTCACACCTGCACCTGTCCACGACAGGTGCACGACAGGTGCAGGTGCACCTGTCGCTTTGTTTACAGTGTCCCAGAACCGACGTGCTCCCCCTACTCGCGCACTATACGGGAAGCAACATAACCAAACATGAATGATGCCAACTAGCGCTGGCTACATTTTTATAAGCGGTACACCACGGCGACGCAGGCAAACAGATAAAGGTTATAACGTTAAAAAGTCTTTAAAAGAAAATTTACACATCAGACAGCTTCGTATTTCCGTTGATAAAATAAGTAAAATAGTTAATTTCCGAATAAATATTAGATTTCTACTTTAAAATACACCTTTTTATAAGTAAAAGATACCTTCACAAAGCGCTCGAAATCTAATAGCGAGACCAAAAACATCATGCGACGTTTACGCGAAAAGTTTTTTATCCAAATTTTGACGCCCTAAAATATGGGTGCGATGACTATGCGAGTACAACGATTATGCTATAAAAGAGGGTATTTACCTGTTTATATTACCATAAGCATCTGTTACTCCAATTTTTCTGTAATTTCAGGCCATACTTGAATATTTTGTTTGTTAATTAGTCAAAGGCATAATGTATCTTGTGCTGTGCACAAATTGTATGCTATAACTTTTTTTTTTGTCATCCACCAAAAATCCTTTTAATTAGATCTGTGCCAATACGAATCTGCAGATGTTGATTTTGCCTAAATTTATTTGAATACGCGTTTCTGTCAATTCATAATATGCTTGTTAATTTTCAGTCGATATTGCTGAAAATGAAGTGTGGTAACCTAAAAATCTGCCAGTACCAATTACACTTTTCATATTACTACATACTTTGAACTAGCATAATTTCTTAGCTAAATATGCCATCTGTACATATAAAACTTAAATATCCTAGGTTTTAATAACATTATTGAACCTAATACACATTAATAAATATATCACCAGCATGGTAAAATTAGATAAGAACAAAAACGTGATATATTTAGAGCATGGCTGCTATTATAAACAAAGGAAAATACCAACTGCTTGTAATGCAAAAAAAAAAATGTTCATAATATTCTGATGGAGATATTTTTTGGTTAAATAACATCAAATTTTAAAATTGAATTTAAAAAAAATAATAATACAGGGTATTGATGTGTCAGTTCTTCTTTTATCCCGGTTTTTGGTTCGGTGCTGGTTCTTAAAAATTGGTTCTCAGTTTTAGATTATCCTCCACACAAATTCTTTTCAAAGATACAGTTTGCATTAATACCGTGTTTTATCGCAGAATCGTCGCACGCGCGTAATCATCGCAACCATATTTTAGGCTGTCAAAATTGGGATACAAAAACTTCTTGCGTAACCGTTGCATGATGTTTTTGGTCCCGCTAGTAGATGCCGAATGCATTGTGTAGTTATATTTTCCGTATAAAATGATGTATTTTAAAGTAGAAATCTAATAATTATTCGGTCATTACCACTTACTTAATAAATTAACGAAAAAATACGACGTTTGGCGTGTAAATTTTCTTATAAAGACGTTTTTAAAAGTTATTTTCTTTATCTGATCGTCTGCGTTGCCGTGGTGTAGGTGTAATCTAAAATTTTATTTCGGTCATTACCACTTATTTATTTAATAAACGAAAATACAAAGTTGTCTGACGTGTAAATTTTCTTTTAAAGACGTTTTTAAACGGTTTCCTTTATCTGATTGTCTGCGTTACCGCGGCGTACCGCTTATAAAAATGTAGCCAGCGCATCATTCATGTTTGGTTATGTTGCTTCCCGTACAGAGCGCGCGCACGTAGTCGAATATCGATATCTCGCTGATTGGATGCAACGCGCTGTCAGGTGCCGAGTTAACTACATTTGATAGCCCGCATTCTTTCGTGGCAAGTGTGTACTGTGACACGTTAGTTCACATCAGATTCTAGTGGCTTGCGTTCGCGTTAGAGTTTTTAATGTTGAAGAAAGGTTTTTGTTTAAGGAATTATTAATATAGATTGTTTGGCGTGCTCTTGTATACTCTGCCTTTTTTTAAATAAACGTACTTTCCATGAACGTGTTTTGTTTTTATGAATAACTTTACCTAACAAAAAAAAATTTTCCGCACAATGGTCGCACCCCTACTTTTCAAACTTGATTTTAGAATAAAATCTGAGACTGTTATGCGAGAAAACACGGTAAATGTGTTCGTTTAAAATGACTCATCAGCACCCGACTTAACCATAATTAGACCACAAACAAGCCACCTAGCAAGCCCCAAGTAGCACAGTTGTTTTTTGTGTCAGTAGATGCAACTACATATATTAAAAAAATTAATCCCATTTATATCCTTCTTACAACAAAATGTTTTCAGAGATGCTGATTTTAAAAGTTAATTAATATATATTTAATAAAAGAAAGTAGATAATTCTATCCATGAAATAATGAAAGTATCCCTTGTCTTGGAAAACCCAACCCCTCACAATATTGAAATTTATTTATTATTGTCATTGGGTCATTTGGCTAGCAAATCTGTGGCTGGGAAAAATTTGGTTGACTGGAGTGGAAATTCTGAGGCTAGCATGACCAGGTGTTTCAGAGGGGCATATGAAGGAAAAAACATCCTATTAGAGAAGGGGGTGGAAGTGCTGGGAAAAAAACCAGGCCTGTCAGCGCTGGAGGAATCAGAGAGACAGTGATGTTAAGTACTGGTCTTGTGGCCTTGAAGGCTTTTAGAGCGAGGGCAAGTGGACAGAACGAAGGAATTTTTTGTTTTGAATGCTGAATCAGCACAGTGCCTGTAAGATACTTGATTATCTTTTTTCTTCATGCTTGAAAAAAGCCTCTGTCGTACACCAGTGACTGGAGTTCATTTTGATACACTTTAAAAATGTCTTGTTCATAATCTAACAGGTTCAGTATCAATAATACACAGCGAACACGTAAGCTATTTAAATTTTAAAATGCTAGTTACCTGAATCCGATTTAAATATGTCATCCTCTACATCCCTCTACAGCTCCAAGCAGGCCTGCCGTTTTTACGGATTTTATCCGTTTTCACGGATATTTGAAGCTTAAAACGGACTAACGGATAAACTGCGACATTCGCGGATATTTACGACGCTTCACTGATATTTTCATATTTGAATTTCGTTCGTGTAAATATTTACATTCAACTACCTATTTGAAGTTGTCAAACCATACAAGCATTCAACAGTAAAGCAAACACTCACATTAAGTGTAGCGCCATGGAACTTCCAATCGTTAAACCACAAACCAAAAACATATACTCACACATATCGTTTCATGAAGTACAATATATATGTTTTCGGGGGAAATGTTTTTTGTTTGTTGAGTTAAACGCTAAGAAGTGTCATGGCGTCAGTAAACACTGGTATTTTTTGCCGTTACAATGTTTTGGGTGCGGTATTTGTTTACAAACTTCTTACGTGATTTAAGTAGTAGTTTTGGTCTACTTAGCTGATTGTTATGGAGAAAAAACGAAAGGCTTCGCCGGACAGGTCACTTTATAAACAGCATTATCGTAAAGAATGGGAGCAAGAATTGAAATGGTTGAGGCGTGGCAAAACGGAATTTTCCGCCGTTTGTTCGACTTGCAACTCGGAACTGAACGTGACAAAGGGGGGCTTGAAGACGCAAGTTCTTGCGAAAAACCAACGAGCTGCTGATCAGAGTTGCAGACCTGCCAACCCTCCCGCTTTAGGCGGGAGACTCCCGATTTTGTACCCTTTCTCCCGCCCTCCCGATTTTTCATTTAAATCTCCCGTTTTTTGGTTCTGTTTCTCTTGAAGTTTTTAATGCAATAAATTTATAGAATTTAAAAAAAATGTTTGTACCATTATTCCGTACAATTGTATAGTAACTACGGTTTGTACCATAACGTGTAGTTATTTTAATAACCTAAATGCCCACAATTGTCGGCTAAAACGCTTGGTGAAGCGTTCTTTTAAGAAAGAAAAGTAGTTATTTACGATAATTATGGGAGCTGTATTGGTACACGTTCGTCATTGGTGTTTATTAGCCAACCACAAATAGGTTTCCTTTGTTTTCCAAGATGGCGTGTTTTGTCAACATTGTAAACTGTATTTTTGGTGGTGTTGGTTTGAAATAAAGAAGGAGTGGATTAATAATGAGTTTATGATACCACTGTTTACATTCGTGCCCAAATTCGCTTCGGTTTGTCAGCCGGCTATGTGTGAATTGTTTGTTCGTCCCCGAACAAATTCGCCTTTGTTCGCGTCTGTGCTCACAGGCGAAGTGTAGAGGTAGCATTATAGTACAGTCTTCGAATTTATTCAACGGTGTATTCATAAAAATATTATTTTGTGGAAGCAGTTGCGTGATGAGTATTTTGTATGCGTTGTTTAGTTGTAGGCCTACTCCGCAATAGGGATTTAATAGAAATGGCGCTAAGTAAGCCTACAGTGAAGTATCTTGCTGTGTACAAGAAGACATTTAGTGACGAATTTCCGTGTATTTTGCAATCGAGGAAAGGTAAACATGCTGCATTTTGTTCTTTGTGTCGTTGTGATTTTTCCATTTCGCATGCCGGAAAGGGCGACATTGTGAAGCATATAAATACGAAGAAACATGCCGCCAATGCTATGGCATCAAACCAGAAATTAGATGTTTTTCGTGACAAGTCGGAAAGAAGATAGTGTGACAAAAGCAGAGTGTTTGTTAAAGTATTTTATTTTAGAACACAATTTGCCCATTGCTTGTGCTAATCACGCTGGTTTACTCTTAAAAACTATTTTCAAAATTTACAAAATAAACAAAAAATCCCCCCCCCCCCCACAATTTCACTAAAAAAAAAACCTCCCGCTTTTTGACTGGCCAGAGTTGGCAGGTATGGAGTGG
The DNA here is from genome assembly GCF_032445375.1 of Bacillus rossius redtenbacheri. Lineage (NCBI taxonomy): Eukaryota > Metazoa > Arthropoda > Insecta > Phasmatodea > Bacillidae > Bacillus > Bacillus rossius. The sequence continues at coordinate 33,937,381 of NC_086340.1, read as the reverse complement.
TTCTTTGACGAGATTTGTAACCAAACCAAACAAATTAATTGATGCGGAACTGTTATGGGCGAACTTCGTTTGTGAAAACAATTTATCTGTGAAACTCAGTGATAATTTCACGAAACTTGTCCCGCAAATGTTTCCAGATAGTGAAATCGCAAGAAACTTTCATTGTTCTCCCACTAAAACTAGCCAGATAATTATTCAATCTTTGGGTACATCAGCTGCAGATTATGTTACCTATGCAATGAAGACACAATTTTTCACACTGATGATTGATGAATCAACTGACAGTCACTAGGCAGGTTGTAGTGTTAGCAAAGTTCTTTCCATCTGAGATTGTTGAAACTCATCTGTACAAAGTAATGGCTTTGAGTGGTGCTGCAACTGGAGAAAATCTGCTGTGGAAAGGATTTTCAGCAATCTCAAGATGGTTAAAACTGTTCACAGATCATCAATGATCACCAATGTTAAATGCGCTGTTGCATTGCAGAATGAGAACATCTGCAGGTCTGGCTTTCAAGCCCACTGACGAGATGCAGAAAAGAGCACAGAACATGAAAAAGTAGCTAGTTAATGATGTGAAATACATTTGTTTTAATAAACTTGTAAATAACTTCAGTTGTATGGATGTATTTATAGTTTGTAAATAAGAAAAGCAGCAAACCCTATAACTGAAGAGAAATTTTTAAATTACTTTTCATTTTATTGTGATACCAACTATTAGTTTTGTAATGTAAGTAGCAAATCTTAAAAACTTTTTACATTCATTTGATTTTTTTTAAATTATGTTTTGGAATGCAATGTATATTTAAAATTACAGCAAAAAATAAATTATGTCAATTACGGCTATAAATATTACAGGATTTTAAAATGCTGTAAAGATAATTTAGGAACTAATTTGGTGGCAGGCCTGGTATAAAGTGTCACAGTATGAAACTATGGGAAAACATGTTTTCCACTGCTTTGTAAACTTGCAAAGGCAATGCTTATTCTTCCACATAGCAATGCAGGGGTGGAAAGGATATTTAGTAAGCTCAACCTTATGAAGTCAGCGCACAGGTCATGTCTTGAATCGCCAATGCTAAATGCTTTGTTGCATATATCTTCTAGGAAGAATATGGCAGAATTCCAGCCAACAGAAGAATTGAGGAATAGGGCAAAATATCTGAAAAAGTGATATTTAAATATTTAAAATATTTAAAAATTGAATTGTTTTGATTGAAGTATAGTTACGTACATTATGATTGACTAATTTTCATAAAAACGCATATTTTTTTGTATTTTTTAATGTACAGGATTTTACAGGATATTTTATATTCAAAACAAGGATATTACTGGATATTTCACATTTCAATCAAGGATATTGTTTTCAAAGTGGTGGCAGCCCTGGCTCCAGCAATAATCTGTCTTCACGTACCATAATTTTGCGTATAGCATATGATAATTTCTAATTTGTATCACTGATTCCTTTATAGTGTGCCATATTATCTGATGCATTGTACTATATATATGGTTAAGTATATCATTTTTATCATGCATTCGCTCGTATTTTATGATTAAAGAAAAAATTAAATAACTAAAAATTTGTGAATTTTCGTGAATACATCCTAACTTTTGGGTTTAAAATCATTTACAAATAAGTTTGTGAGTGAATCCGAAGTCATAATCCTTTTTGAATCTTTTTAACGTTCACTAAAAAACATTTCCTACTTTTTAATTTATTCATGAGTAGTCACAAGTTTTCCAGTTCTCTAGTTATATGTATTAGTATTAAACAACTTTAAATTATGGTAGTTAATTTTTATGATAATTTTTAAAAGACTATTGAGCTTGTGTTATTTTGCATAAATAACTCGGTTTATGTTCTGACACTTCCTGCCTGCGGCATTATCTTTCATCTGAGCGGGCTGGCAGCTAGCTTGAGGCGGAGATGGAAGGGAAGAGGAGATTGCCTTTTTTCGGTGATATCTGCAATTTTCAAAGATTTACTAACCATTCACTTGTCACGTGGGATTTGAAGTGAAGGAAAAAAGACATGTACGTGTTGGTCGCCTGCGATATACTGCGGCATTTTCCTGGGAGTATATTGTATTTTCACTGTTGTGCTTTCCGTGCTACCGGTACTGACTTTATATACACGGTTCTCGACATTATATTTACGGTTCTATGTGCCGGTTGATTTGCTGAGAACCGGCAGAACCAAGAACCAGTACCGACCCATCACTAATGCAAGACTTCACATAACGTAAATTACTTTGACTGCATCCAGTGCAAAGTACCCACGTGAAATGCATTTCCGTATGAATGTTTGGTACTGTGTGTGATTATTTACAAAAAGTATTAAATCTAGTTTTATCCATATCGGCCATCAGTACTTTTGTTTGAACTTTGAACCAATGCTAAATTAATCTTTTGTATTGTTAACATTTTGTTGTGTAACCAGTACAGTAAAACTAAGTGTACTGTGTTTTGTGTTCCAGCCACGTCGCGCATGACCGCCCCGGGCACTACAGTACTGAAGGCCGGCACGAACCAGCCCGGCAGTAAGATCATCCTTCAGAAGCCGGGTGGCACCGCGGGAGGGGTCGGCCAGCCTCAGATTGTTACCTTGGTGAAGACCAGCCAAGGAATGACCGTGGCGACAGTGAGTGCCAGCAGTCTTATTACCGTATTCACCCGAAAATAAGACGATAGTTTTTTCCTTCCAGAGGATTCAAAAAATTGGGGGTCGTCTAACAACCGAGATCAAACTTTTTTTTGAAGTTCGTTTTGTTGTATAACCTACCTATAATAACAAAGGCTGTTTATTTATTTATTTATTAATAGCCTCCAATTTAACCCAAACAATGGGTTTCCCATACACCAAATATTGCAGCACGTCATGTTTTCCATACCTTCTTCATTAAAACAGGGTGGCCACCAAACCGGGAAAAACCGGGAATATGTCGGGAATTTGAAAGGGCCCGGGTAAAACCGGGAAACTGTCTGGAATTTTATTTCTTTCCTGGGCAAATGCTGCGGTGTAAATGCGCACAACTTATGTAAGACGTACATCGCGGTGTCTGATAATCACGCGGCAAATCTGTACAGTGTCATGTTGGCAGCGACTGTAGTGTTCCCAGGCATGTCATGTTTCTTCTTTCCTCATAGGCGGAGGGGGAGGGGGAATATGAACCGCACTACGGCGTGCAACACGGAGTGTTGTTCTAATTTGTTCTGTTCAGTACAAGTCTTCGAGCAGTTTTAGTCTTACGCTGTGCAGTTTGTTAGGAAGCTATTGCGGCAATGTCTACTAGGTATTCCTGTCGTTATGAGTCTTGAGGTTCCATGGGCTACTGAGGATGCAAAAGACAGAACTTGTGCGAGATGCAAGATATGCAGTAAAAGTTTCAAGATCGATACGATGGGTAGGGGAGCATTTACAAGCCATGCCTAATCTAAGAATTACAATAGAGTTATAAATAACCAATCAAGAAACCTGCAAGTTACAGAATTTTGTTTCCACTCAACCTGCTCAGGATGAAGCCCACGCTTCCTGTAACAAAGTTTTATTAGTACTTTAATTTATACTAGTAGCTTCCAACGGTTTAGCGGTGTTATAAACTACGACGTCTTGTAATCCATCGCTTATCAATAAACTGTCAAATATGTCCAGTAACTAACGACACTGCACGTTTTTTTATGAATATTCGCAGCGTGTTGAGGCTAGGGTTACCAGACGTCCGGCAAAAGGAGGACATGTCCTCCTTTTTATATATTTTTTTGCGTCCGGCCGGATTTTCCTTAATGCTCCAAAATGTCGGGCTTTTTTATAAAGTGAGATAATTCCTGCAGTTACACTCTGAGTAAAGCGCGCGGTGCGCGCTAATGCGCTGTCCGCAGAGTCACCCCACTAGTAAGTAGTTCTATGACAGCTTGACAGGTAGCAGCACATGCAGAAGCACGTGTTTTTAATATGCTGTATATGCGTAGTTTGTTTGGACTTTATACTGAAACTGTATTAAATGCCAAAACATTGTAAAATATCGTACTCCATGTTAATTAATTCATGGCTTTAAAAAAATATATATTGTCCTCCTTTTCAGTGAAATGTCCTCCTTTTGCAAGGTGAATGTCCTTTTTTGTTATCGGTGTCTGGTAAGCCTAGTTGAGACCGGCCGATAAACCTTCCGCATTAACTTACCTTTAACGTCGGTAATGCTATGTTCACTTAAAATTTGTAAAATAATAATACTAAAGCTATAATTATTATGTACACCAGAACCCCGATTTCACGAACACCGGATTTAACGAAGCAGTGATTTTACGAGTACATTCTCGGGAACCGTAAAAAAATTGGAAATTTTGACCAAAATGTGAAAAACAGAAAAAAATATTTTAAAAAAAACCCAATGAAAGATCATATATACCGAATAAAAGCATGTTGGACCTCCTGCGGTCACCAGCAAAGCATAAACACGACCCAATGCGTGGTGCAATTGCTACATCGCTTCGTTATTGCTCGCGCGAGAGGCGGGACGTGGAATGTTAGAAGAAAGGAAGGGGGAAATGCGGGGGATGACAGACAGCAGCCAGTGTGTTTCCTGCGTGGGGAATAAGTGGCGTAGCTCCTTTTTTTATGCTAAGTGAAGCGACCTTTTTCAATCAACTCACGGGAAAAGATAATTGCTTGAGCTGTCAAAATAAACATCGCTGCGACAGTTAAAACAAGACGCGGGCGAGCATCCGGTAGGTCGATGTGTATATCTACTCGAAAAACATATCTCAATTCATGACACTAATAAGATTCCTTATAACTTACACGTATAGCCTGATATTTTCAGCCTGATCCATGCAAGTTCTTTAGCCACGTTTTGAATGAAAACAACCACCAGCCGGCCAGTGTTGTGCCCTGTTTAATACGCACAAAATATACCAAATATATTTGGGGGGGAAAAAAACGAAAAGAAAAAAAAAACAGAAAACAGAAAAGAACCTCATGGAACTTAAGGCAAAAAAAGTCAAAATAATGAGTGATGCCTTAAAACAGACCGAATTTTAAACACAAAAAAGATTAAAGTTATGTGGCAAATATATATTTAGTAAACTGCCACCTGTTTTTTTAGTTGGGTATGTATCACATTTTGTGCATTTTTGTTTTATATTTAGTACATACTATACAGTTCCGTGTTTTAAAATGTGTGCTTTGTATCATGTATTACATAAATAAAAACATGTCATTTTGTATATATATAGCAAAACCTGGAAAATCTTGAAAATACCTGGAAAAACCTGGAAAAAACCTGGAATTTTTTATCACAAATATAGTGGCCACCCTGTTAAAAATTCAGTAATGTCACTCCAGCTAAGCAACGAGCATTTAAGCAGCTAAGTAAACAATAGCCGTGCTCATAGATAACACAATACGGACGTGTATACGACACTTTCTCTGCTGCATGCCATAGCCATGTTCCAGGCTGCCAACACGCAAAGCGAAAGATCAGTAGTCCCGTCAATATGGAACATACTTCGTGTACTTTTATCTTTGAAGTGGCATATGTTAATGATATATATTTATCTATGGTGAACGGAAATTGCACTGTTTATTTGTGACAAAGTTGTTTTTACATTCGGTAATCATTATGGCTGACCACGTGGATGAAGACAGTGAAAGTGATGATCATCATAGTGACAATGGAGAAAAGGAAAATGTGTAATGTAATTAACTGAAACTGGAAAGAAAAAAAAGCAGTTGAAATAACTTAATTCAGTGTTTTAAATGTGTGATGTTATTTGTAGAAGACAATTTTAGAAATATTTGTAGATATTGCTCATATCAATGTTTTCTTGTGAATCCAGGCAATGGCACCAAAAGAAAGAAGCTAAGATTGTGAGTTGATAATTTTTCCTGAAACATGTTTTCATAATTGGAGGGTCGTCTTACATCCAGGGTCGTCTTATTTTCGGGTGAATACGGTAGTGTAGTCACCCACAGAAGGATCGCCCCCGACGTATGGTCGCACCATAAATCTTGTCTCCAATAGAATACAAGTGAAGTCTTTATGGCCCAGTTTATTGTCGCGTTAGAAACACACGCCCATAATTTGGTTTTTTAAACTCGAATTTTCCTTCTCCATCTATATTTTTTTTTGTACCAGTCTCCTTCCCCAAGAGAGAGAAGGCGGCACGCTGCTGTAATTAATTTATTTTTGTCAAGTCTACCAACAAAAAAATGCCTTTCTAGCAATTTGGTCATGGAATTTGGCAGTAGAAAGTGTGTGAATCTCACGCCAAAAACAGTGTTTGAATGCTGTTGTATCTGAAAACCTGTCTAGATAGACGTAGTGATTGTGTAGAGCGGACATTTATAACGTTGAGAGAGAGGGAGAACCATAAAATCTGCTGCGTGGCCACACACTCACGCTCCCTTGTGCATTCTCTGGCTGGTTTTATTGCAGATTCTTTCCCATCTTTGCCAAATGCCAGCACGGGGCAGACAGCCATGTTACTTACCGGCGCCAGCCAGGTAGCCGCCCGACAGGCAGCAGACTCAGCGCAATGGTGGGGTTAACGATACTATACACAAACTGCTGAAATATCTTCATTAAACAACATATACTTTCTCGTAACATATTTATTAAAAAACATCAGACTATTTATTTTAGCACATTGTCAATGAAAACAAGGCTATGTTAATTTTTTTATATCCAAAATGGGAAATTCGCAAATGGGTAGCAGTACATTTTACTTAAAAAAAGTCATAAAACGTGCTACTCATATGCGGATAAATACTGTATACCTAGGGACAAGATTATATGGTGAATCGCGATAAAATGGAAATAACACTGTAAAGCATGTCAATGCACCATACAACACCAACATGTAAGTTCCTGTCGACCGCTGTCAGCGCTTGACAACCCCCATTCCACGTCCCTTTGCTGGCAGGGTGCAGATAAAGGTTTTTGTGGCAACGTGTTTACGTTTAGCTTTTTGCTAGTGTCTAGTGTGGTACACAGTTAAGGCAAAGCTACCTGCTGGATTTCTCTTGATTTTGATTACTAATTGTTGACAATGTTTGCTTAGTTTTTTAGTTTTTGAAGTCCGATTTGGTATATTTTCTTGCTTGAATTTGTGAACTATTGTTGATGACTTATGCAGGTTTTTTCTTTTTTTTCCGATTTTGTGTATGTGACTTAATAAATATAATACCATTAAATATTAATTACTATTAATACAACGCAGGAAAAACCCTCCGGCCGCAGCGTGTGAACATGGTAGTCGGCCGCTCGCTCGCCCTTGCTCACCCTCTCCCCGTACCGTGCGCTGCGGCCGACCTCGGATGCTGCTTGTACTTGTTAACAATCACATTATCTGCTTCATTTTAACGAGGATAGTAAAAATATATTAAAACTGTCAGCAAATTTATAAAAGCTTTATGTGTCTGCAAAACAGGGCACAACACAGGCCCGCCAGTTGTTTTCATTCAAAACGTGGCTAAAAAAGTTGCATAGATCAGGCTGAAAACATCTGGCAATACATATAGGTAGAGGCACGATTACAGTAGAACCCTGTTATAACGAATCTGAAGGGAGTAGTTTATATGTTCACTATAGAGGGGAAACTTTATATCTGGGAAAACTTTTATATTGGTAATAATTACTCAAAAGCAAAATCTTAACTACACATAGGCCTAAGCCAAGAAAAGAACGAATGAAAATACTCAAAGCAACAGTTTTATGAGCAAATGCAGATATTATTTTTAATGAACTACACATGTTTTAACTTTCTATTACCTATTGGTTCTTGTGGACATCGGCGTATTATACTTTTTTCAGGCATTTAATACTCTGTGACGTTTTCGCAGCTTGAGAAAGAAGATTGTTCAGGTTGTTTAACATTGTACTTAATGTGGATGTTGCAATTCCCAGTTTCTTTGCTATTAACACGTGCGGGATAGTGGGGTTGGAGTCTACCTTTTCAATAATGTCCAGTTTATCTCGCACAGATAATGCCTTGCGTTTTTTACCGCGTTTTTCACACATTTTATGTACGTATTTTTTTATGAAGCACATTTGCAGCTTAATAACACAAAATTCTTTTTACTGTCAAAAGTAAATAAACAAAAAATAACGAGTCTGACGCATCAAAGATCACTACGTATCATTTAGTATCGCAGTTTCTAAAGCTGGAACGAAATTTTCTCACTTTCTATGGAGTCCACAGAGTTCTATCTAGTGGTAGTCTTACGAACTATGCTCGATCAAAATGTCGGAAACGTGAACGATAAAAATGAGACGTAAAAATATTGAATTTGCTACTAGAATGTACCTACGTATTTGTGTGGCAGTAATTTATGATTAATTTTGATAACATATTAAATATACACGCGTTCGCCCATTCTTTAACTATGCAGGGAAAACTATTTTTTTATTTTCACGAAACTGATCACCATTTTTGGCTACACGTAGCCTACCGAGGCCACTCGAATACGACTTGTTAATAATATGAACAGTGGACAATCGAGTAGCGTATTGCGGAGAAAAACTTCAATGATCCAGAATAGACGTTTTGTGAAAAAACTTGTAATTATATGAAAATATTTGAGATAAATGTGCATTATGTCGGCAAAATTTGTTCGTGGTACACGGGAAAACGTATCAACATTCAGAAAAGTTGTGCGCTATATCCAATAAATTAATACATAACCTCACATTATTTTGCCGGGACTGAGATGGAAATTCACAATAAACGGGAATTCATTATAGGCGGGTTCACTATAAACGGGTTCTACTGTATATGGTAATCCGCGATAAAACGAAATAACACCGAAAACCGCTTGAAAACACGAAATAAAACGAAATTGTGCGAAATCCACGATATGTCACGAAATTTCGTCTATCCTGATTATATACTTTTTTTTTTTTTTTCCATTCTGTAAGGACAATTCACTATCTTCAGCACAATCAAATATTTCTGACAGTAACTAGCAGCCATATATATTATATGCGACAGTGATTCATTATAGATTTTTAAATGAAGTCTCGGAATTGACGTAATATTTTCTTTAAACGGTAATCTTGTGTACCATAATAATTTAAGATGTTGATAACTATGATACAATGGGCGCCGTTCACTTTCTGTAAATACAAAAATAACAAACGTCCAAAATATGTTTTTCTAAGATTACGTTTTGAATCATTAAAATATTACACACTAAAGCGCATTGCTTTTACTGTTTATTTAAAATAAAGTACGTAGGGTACGAAAATAAAGTTAACCCTGCTTAACGTAACGATTGTAAATAATAAATAGTACATGTTTATGTTGGTATTAATTTTCACGTGCGTATGTTGGTATTCAGTATGCGTTTGTATTCGCATCTATTCCAGCACGGCAAGTTTTTGCGTTTTAAGAGGTTAAATTCTTCCTATGTGATTAAAAATTTTTGATAATGCCTAAAACGAAGGTTTCTACCAGTGACCAATCGAAAGAATTTTCCAGCGAAGGATTTTATTTCAGTGATAAAATTTTAATGTGCTAATTCTGTAACTGCAGGCTAGACTACGAGAGACGCGATACGCTTGTGAAACATGTCGCGAGTGAGAAACATAAGCGTTTGAGGCAAAACTCATCTGTTAAACGGCATCCTTGTCTAAGAGTCTTTAATGCCATTAATTTGCTGTTCAACCCAAGAAATGTGAGTAGGGTTAGTATAGAAGTTGCAAACCTACAGAAGTCTCTGTATAACTTGCATTCTGTTTCCCATCTTCCCATTGATACATTCATACATGGCTATGTTGCTTTCAAAAAAATAATTTAGGATGAACTTTCATTGCCAGAAATAAGCCAAATTGATGTTGCAAAGGTACTTTGCTCCCTTAAAGGGGACTATAGTGAATTTGCCCAAGCCAGTTTAAGGGCAATCTGGTTCCCAAAATCAAATGTTGATGCAGAACGTTCATTTTCCAGGTACTCACTGGTAGTTAGTGACAGAAGACAACGTCTCACTCCAGAAAATGCGGAAAATTTAACTATGATAGCATTTCAATAAAACCGTCTTAATAGTAACTTTGGAAGTGCTTAATTGTGTAATTTTGTAGTGTATGTGATTGTAATTCAGTTGTAAAATTTTTAGTAGTTATTTAAAAGTTTGAATTTATGAATTTGCAAATGAACTTAATTACCTATGAATTGGCAAATGAACTTAATTGTAATTATATCATGAGGTATTAGTGTTTATTAATATTTGTTTTAATAAATTTGCATGTCGTAAAGAAAAGCAAGAATATTTTGCCGTGGGTATTTTGAGCAAATAAATAAAACCATATAACACCGAAATTTTTATTTCTTTACACCGAAAATTGTCTTAAAATAACACCACAAAATCTTGACTCTACATATAGGTTATAAGGAATCTTGTTATGAATTGAGATGTTATGTTTTTCGAGTAGATATACACAGCAACCGACTGGATGCACGCCTGCCTCGACTTGTTTTAACTGCCGCAGCGATGTTTATTTTGACAGCTCAAGCAATTATCTTTTACCGTGGGTTGACAGAAAAAGGTCGCTTCACCCAGCATAAAAAAAAAGGCTACGCCACTTATTCCCCACGCAGGAAACACACTGGCTGCCGACTGTCTCCCCCGCATTTATCTTTCTCCTAACATTCCACGTCTCGCCTCTCACGCGAGCAATAACGAAGCGACCACGCATTGGGCCATTTTATGCTTTTTTTGGTGACAGCAGCTTGATTTTATTCGGTATATTCCTTTTCATAGGACCCTTGCTATTAAAATACATTTATATTTAAGTTTGAAAGCTTGTAAATTCCTTGCCATGACTGAACTCGAACTTGGTGTGGAATGTGACATATTTTAACATACTTTTTTTTTTTGGGCGTGTTTGTTGGGGAGGGAGGGGTCCGAAAATATTTACAACGCTCTTACCCCTCCCTCACCGCTTTAGTAGCCCATTCATAATAGCCAAATTTTACAGGAGAAGGGAGGGAGAAAAGAGCATTTTCTCACTGAAGGTTATTCAAAGGGGAGCGAATTTGGGGTGTTTATAACACCCCAACTTCGCTCTCCTTTGAAGGACACTAGATGGTTTGTGTGTCTGGGAGGGATGAGCTAGCCTTGAAGAATGTTAATGAGGGGTGGGAGGGGTGAGCTTATGCGTAATGAAGCCGCTGCCGCCAGCCAGCTGAGCGAGCTCGTGTGCGCCCACTCACGTTGCAGAACCTACAGCTGCCATATTTTTAAAATAAATGTCCCATTATTTTTTTGTTATTCTTACATAAACATTATTGGAAGTATTAAAGCCGACACAAAAATACGCTGTGTGTTAAAATTAACAGATTTTAATGATCTTTCATTTCTTTTTTTTGTATACTGTTATTTCTCTTGGTAAAAATGGGACGAAACGTAATTTCCATTTGCGATCGCATAGATGAATACAAAAATGAACAGTTCTACGAAAGTGATAGGAATATTTTAATGTGCAATTTATGTAATCACAGTCTGGAGTGGAAAAAGAAGATGTACTTGAAAAGCACATTAAATCTGAGGGACGTCTGGCTGCAAAAAAAAAAAAAAGATTCACCAAGAAATTGGATGAAGAAAAAAAGTGGGTAAAATGGCAAGCACCGGTTTCTGGCATGATCGAAAACCAAAAGAAGGCGAAAATTGAAAAAATCGAGTTTCAATAACATTTTTTGTGCACTCTACATCAACTATGGCCATGAACACGTTTAAAAAATATTTATTGTAATTTTAAGTATTCAATTTATTGCACACATAAGTGCTAAAAAGTTGTTTGGCAACCTGCCAAGATATGCTACCTTTGTAGTTGTGTTAGATATTTATTTCTGTGGTTGTTAATAATGAATATGTGTATTATTTAATGCTTTTTAAAAATATACTTTTCTTCAGTAATGTAAAATAAGAGAATTAGTTAAATATTGTTTTTAAAAATGCTATAAATCACCATCTCTAGAAATGAGTCTCTGGTTGCACAGCGTAGGATTTTTGATGCAGTGATTGCTTGCAGGTGGTATGGACAAAGTGGAAATATCAAAACAGATGATCCATGCTGCGCGAAATGCTTATGCCTGTTACAAAGATACTACAGAGAAGAAAAGGAAAGATCGGGAAGAAGAAGTAAACAGAAAACAAGAGAAACGAAGACAAGTTGTAGCTTTAGCTGAATTGGAAACTCAGAAGCAATCAATTCTTGAACATGCTGCCAAGGAAGCAGCCCTAATAGATAAGAAGATGCTGAGCCTCAAGAACTGAAAATATTCTTATCACTAAGGGCAAGAATTAAAATTATATATAATGTTAAGTGCATAAACTATTTTTTGTCTCTGTATATTTTGAATAGGCCTATGTTAGGATTATGCAGTATTGATATGATGGACTTGACTGCTCATTAATGAAGTGCAAGCTGAAACCTTATTTGAAGTGCTACGTTTTTTTATACATAGTCTGGTCCAGTAAAAAAACGTTTTAGATGATTTCACAGCCCGGTATATATACTGGTAAGTTTATGGTCAATATTTTTTAAGATCATATATTATTTTAGTGTTGTGATGTCATTTACAATTTTTCTGGAAAAATTTTTAATTTTTGTCTAGAAAACCTGGAAAAGTCAGGGAATTTTTCTATCCTGGTTTGCTGGACACCCTGAAAACGTGTGTTGAGAAATCATGGTACGATGCTTAATAAAACTTGACAACGCCGCATGTCAACGCTTTATAGTGCACAGGTTTCTTCAATCTCCACAGTTGGTTGACCTACTAACTCTTAAAGGAATGACAGACATCTTGCATGTTGACTGTGCTTTGTGATTTTGTTTTTCTGTAAGAAGACGTTGCAATGATTGCCAAAGGTTTGCGGTAGCGATCATCTATGCCTGCTGAAAAAAAAAACCTAAAATGATTTCATAAAGCTCAGGATATGAAAATAGTGCGTTGGGTGTGTGTGTGTGTGTGTATAAAACACAAACTTCATCCCCTATTTAACCTTCTTAAGGGATGATTCTCAAAAATCCTTCCTTAGTGCTCACCTACGTTATATAAGGAACTCCTTTGCAAACTTTCAAGCTTCTAGACCCACCGGTTTAGGCTGTGCGTTGTCTGTCAGTCAGTGTCAAGAATTTTACTAAGTAGATAAGTAGATAAATTTTTTAATTAAAATATCTCAGCAGTGTGTGTGAAGCATATTGAACTGTGCCATTATGCTATGCATCTGCTGCCCGCCTGGCCAGCGGCATTATCTGACGTGTCTGCTGCCCTGGCGTTTGGCTGGAAGAGAAGAAAATCTAAATATAAACCAACCAGAGAGAGAGTGTTTGGGGTTGTGTCTGTGTGTGTGTGGGGGGGGGGGTGTTTGTGTGTGTGTGTGGGGGGTGGGGGGGTTGTGTGGGGTGTTGTGTGTGTGTGTGTGTGTGTGTGTGGTTTTATGACTCAACTATGCCCCAGATATGCTTGATATCCGCTTCGGCCTCTCCTACAGTAATAAGTAGGGACAGAAAGTAGGCAAAGGACAGACGGTCAACACCAGTGCAGTATTTCTTACATGCCAGTAAGATGAACATAGATCACAAAGACTTCACTTGTATCCATGGAACTCTACTGAAGACAAATACAGTATTTATCTGTGTATTATTCACACATATTTCAAAAATGTAGTTGAAAAAAATTTTGTGCTATCCTTATTCAAGTTTTTCATTTTAGGTAAAAAAAAAAATTACATTGCAATGTGTGGTTATTAAAACCAAATTTACAAACAACTAAACAGTACAGCTGAGCAGGCTACAACCTTCCACCCGGATGTGCGGCCACACCGCGCGGCCTGTTGCGACAGCCTGCCTCAGTAACCACCGCCAGCAGTGTGCCACGCCAGCCCCGTGCTCCAGTTGCTTGGATACGCCACTTGTGCCAACGAGTGAACAGAGCAGCCAGCCCAGAGTCCCATCAGTAAAGTCCCGAAATTTGATTTTAAAAACCCTGGAAATTTTTGAACAGCGACAATGCGTTTGCCGCTTGCCTGGCCACTGCCTGCAAGTAAGTGTCTCGTGCACTGAGCAGGTGAGGCGAGGAGGAAAAAATCTAAAAGCAAACCAGCGAGTGAGAGAGTGTGTGTGAGGCCATGTGGCAGTGTTGATGGTTCTCCCTCCCACACGTATTTCACTTGAACTGGTTTTCTACACAATTAACATACCTATCTCAATGCAACTGTGCCCAAACATTGTTTTTGCGTGAGATTTCCCATGATTTTATTTGCACATTCCATGACATAATCGCAGCCATCTGTGGTGTTTATAAGTGTCCCTTTTATATTCCTTCAGCCCCACACAAGTTTGCTGGTAATGTGTGCATGCTAGTTTTTTTTTTTAGAGGAACTGACAATGTTGCTTGCCATCTCTTCTCTCTTTGCGGCAAGGGGATGGGTAGAAAAGTAAAATACAATAGTCAGGGAAACACTGCTATAAAAATATAGCAGTCCTCTCTTTCTTTTTGTTAGGTATTGCAGGAATTTAGGGGGTGGGGGTGCTGGGCGCAGGACTGCCGCCTCAAACCCTCCCTTGGGAAACAGACGAAGAATAATGGGGAGTAAACACCAGTGCTGTATTTCTTATGCGCCAAAAAGTAGGGATAAGTTTATATGGTGAATTGCGATAAAACCTAAATAACACCACAAAGCATTTTAAAACAACATATAATATCAAAATGCATGTTAATACACTATTTAACACCGAAATTCAACTAAAAACATGAAATCAATCAAGAGTTCGACAGCACTTATTTAAAATTACAAATATTTTTATTTTTCGTTACGGTAAATTCATCGAATGGAATTTATTTAGCATGAATTTTTACCCAAATCTACTAAATAAATGGGTTGGGAAAAATTATTAATACATTGTTAGATATTGCATCATTAACATGTTACATTAATGTTGACTCATTTGTTAAACACACAAAAGTTTGCAGATTTATTTTTATTTTGCTGAGTATTTTTTTTTTATTTAGAAATGCTTATTAATAATGATTTGATTTTATAAGTGCATCATGTTTCAGTAAATAATACACTATTTTTATAAATAAGGACACAGTATAGCAATAAAAACAGAAACAACGAAATCTCCTGTTCTAGAAATGAAACTGACCTGAAAATAAAACCATATAATAGTGTCACTACCAATAAGCTGAGATATGGAACACAAAGATTTCACTTGTATCCATGGAACTTTACTGAAGACAGTTTGTGGTGCAACCCTTACTCAAGGATGACTCTTACTGTGAAAATGTTAGATTATTTTATGCCTAACATTATATATGCAACCCATACGCAGACCCTTCTGTGGGTAAATATGGTATATCTCAGTTATGGAATAAGGTGGTGCAGTGGTAGGACACTTGACTCACATTCCAGATGACTCAGGGTCGAATCCCGAGCCTGCCAATCTGATTTCGGTTTTCCGTAATTTCTCATAATCTTTCTGAAGTGAACACGTAACAAATAGTCATGAAAAAAATATTTTCTTCGCCAGGCAAATGATTTTATGTTTATTCCCTGTAGGTGGGGACATGATTATTTGGTGAAAATATTTTATTTGACTTTACGAATATTTTTAACATTCAGTTCAGTTAAACGTCACATCAAAATCCAGTATTTTCACAGGCCTAGCCCAAATGTAAGTAAAATCATGAAATAATCAAGATGTAAAATCAATCTTTATTCATGTCTCTGTAAACTACATGGTATTTTAATATTCAAAATAAAATGTATATCATTATTTTATCATAAAGTTTTTACCAAAATGTATGGACTTTATGGACTGAAAACGTTAAACAGAAAATGTATCCGTGTATAAATTACAATATTTTGGTCAAATAAGTATTAAGAAACATTTTGTTGCTGTATTTGATATTAAAAAAATTACACTATATTGATGAATAATAAAAATTTATAACAATAAAAGCAATAAACTAAATTTGAAAAATCTACATAATTATACTTAAAAAATAAAACCATAAACTCTTGTCGCTAACTATAAGCCACTGATTCCTTGATTTCAATGAGCTGCTAACCGCAAATAAAGTATTTTTAGGTAAACTTTATGTTTTACAGTTATTTTTGTGTCAATATCATCGCTTGGCTAAAAATACCGCCTACCGAAATTTCCTTAAGTGTAAGTTAGGTGGTGGTGTTTGCTTTGTGAAGATGTGCAGATTGTGGCTGATCAAGTGATACATTTCGGTGATGTCTACATAAGCAAATTATTAATAATAATTATTAGTCTAAATTAATTATTGCTAAGATATGCATCTCACCAAGAGGTTAGAAAATTATTTTATATTTTTAAATACCTCAGAAACTGCTGGAAGTAAAATAATAGAAGTGCACTAGAATGTCTTGGAAACATTTTGTAAGTATTTCCTGGTAGTATTAACTCTTTTTTTAAATTCATTTTCCAGGTACCAAAAGTTAGCTTGATTCAAGGCAAGCCAGGTGTTGCAGCAGGACAAGTAACGAACATCCAGGGGACAACTACGAAAACTATTCCTCCTGGTGCTACAATTGTGAAATTGCTGAACCCAGGAGCTGGTGAGTTTCCATCTGTTGAACACGTTAATCGCCAAGCTTCATAAATGTGACACACGGAATTGTGTTTCCTTGTACTGTGTCTCGCATTTGCGATGATTGTGCAGGGCTGCATTTGTCGACTCATCAAATGCGCAAGAATCAATCTATCTATGTTGCTATGCGGTGCGACGATAGCTATCAATTCCAGCAGTCTGTGTTTCAATTACTGGCTAGCAATGAAACAAACATATGTCAAAATTCAGTTATTTTAGTCAGTTTGAGTAAAACAAGATGTTTCGTGGTCACATAAAATTTCAAGGAAAGAATATTTTTGATAGGTAAAGGAAACTGACACTGACATTAGTAGTAATATTTCAGACAATGATTATGTTAGCAAGTCCGAACAGAATTGTCTCAATAAGAAAGTGGCGTTCCTGGTACGTAAAATGATGCGCAAGTCACAAAAAAGTAAACAATTGAAAAAAATTCTTAACATGTTTTACGTCTGATAATTGGACTAAAATGGACCGACTGCCTGTGAATATGAATATCCCATTGATAAACATGAGTGGTGTGAAAATGACTCCCTCAGAGCCACTTAATAATAGTATTTTGCCCCCTTTGAGATGTTTTGATTACTTAAAACTGTCTTTCATGGACGAATTGATTTACTTGTGCAGAGCTGCCAACTATTACGGATTTTGCGTAACTATTACGGATTTAACACAGAATTACGGAACATCGCTGATTTATTACGGAAACGAGGCTTTGTGCTGCATGGTAACGGAGAAAATTTAGTTTCTGCTGTGTGTGTTTCGTAAACGCAGTTCGAATACATTGCGTGGTTGCGCAAATAACGGAACTAGTAATTGTGCATATGTACTGTTGAAATAAGTAGATTAATTCTCGTGTTTTTAAATAATATTGGGATGGTATTACGTCCGTTGTACGATACTAGTACATATTCTCGGACTTTTCGTTTGTTGGCTACTTACATCACAATAATTTTTGTAGGGTACTTTGGCTAACATGTGTTGTTTTAATTTATTTCTTGAAAGCCATTTTTTTCATTATAGTGTTTTTGTTTTGTCTACAGATGTGAAATTTTTTTATGTTTTTTAGATAGTGTTGTGTTCTTCAGTTACGGTTGTAGAAATGAAGTGTGTGACAGAACAATGTGTATCTGGGGGGGGGGGGGGGGGGATGCAATTCTTCAGAACTTTTGACCTAACTATTCAAAAGAATGGCCATGCTTATCGTCTTCAAATGTTTCGGAACACCATGCGTTTTATATTGTATGCACGTGTGACTTTTCGATTTCACATGGTGGAAGGGATGACTTCAGACGGCACATTGGATCAAAGAAACATGCGGAACATTTTATAGCCTTGACGAGCAATAAATCTATATCGTCGTTTTTTCGCTACATCTGAAAAACAAATGCTTATTACAAACAGCAGTTTCTTGTGCAGGGCACCATAACCCCTAATTCTGCTTTCAAAAACTGGAAATCGGTAACTGAAACAGAAATGTGGCAGTTTTAGGGTCTCTTGTAGATGGGCCAAGTCAAAAAACCAAAACTGACAGACTACTGGACGATTTACCATTCGCCATTTTTTTTGGGGGAAATATTGAGCAGGAATAGGTTTCTTTAACTTTAGAAGTTTCTGCACTTCAGTAAAAATACTGATGTAGAACCAAAATTCAACCTGTCATACATTTGTTTGCAAGCAAATTTTACTAAGTATACCCATATAAGAAAATGCTCTCACTTGATGAGGGCACGATTCACATAGCTGCCAACTTGTACAATTTTCCCGTACAATGTACGATTTTGCGCCTTAATGTACGATTGTACTATTGGTGTAAATTATTGTACGATTTCCAAGCTTTTTCCAATTTTTGTCTCATTTGGGTGATTCGTAACAGTAAATCTATACTGATGTCATACAATTACGGTATCGAACATGCGGTATCAAGATCGTACACAACAGAAGACGTTTAGTAGATAATAAAGAAATCTCGTAATACTGTATTTTCGGAACTAGCATACTCCATTTGTAGTAGTTATGCCATATTTTCACTACGGAGTACCGTAATATTCACTCATTGTACGAACGTAACCTTTAACGCCATTGGCAGTGGAAAATTACCGTGTTTGCTACAGGGAGAAGCTACATCTAGGCGTACGGGAATTGTTTGTTTTCAAGCATTCGCGGAAATTCACGGTAAAAATGGCGAGTAAACAGAAAAATAAATCTTATAACCAAGTATTTTTAGATTGTTATAGTAAAGAAATTCCGTGGGTTAGGCGTTCAAAAACTGGCGTCAATTATGCTTTCTGTGCTTGCTCGTGTGAAATAAATATTTTGCACGGGGGTAGAAATGACTTCAATGTTCACGAAGGAACAGTGAAACACACAAGAAGTGCTTCACTTGGAAGTTCAATCAACATTAGTAATTTTTTTAGTGTTATTCGAGCAGAATGTTATTTCACATCATTTATTCTGGAACATAACCTGCCGGTGTCAGTAGCAGATCATGCTGGACCTTTGTTGAGTCAAATGTTTCCCAGGAGAATCTAAGAAATACAGTTGTGGACGCACCAAAAACACTGCAATAATTGCAGAAATGGCAAGTGAGCGTCAAAATGTTACAGCAGGTATGTTGAAAAAAGTTCCATTTTCAATTGCTACAGATGAGAGCAACGATGATTCTAAGCTTTACCCAGTTGTAGTGACCTATTTTCGTGAGAAAGATTCTCAAATCAAAATGGATTTGCTTGAAATCGTACCTTTAGAGGGTGCTGCAACTGGGAAAAACATCGGGAAAATGTTGCTCAACAGTTTAGAAAAGCATTCCATTCCTGTTAGAAATTGCATTGCCCTAGGTTCCGATAATGCATCGGTCATGATTGGCCACAAAAATGGTGTAGCCGCAGAACTTCAGCAACACCATGAAAATATTAAGGTTTTGGGATGTGCATGCCATTTACTGCACTTAGCAACAGAAAAGGGTTCCACAGGGCTTCATGTTCGTGTAGATGAAATCCTTGTTGATATTTACTACTATTTGCATAAAAGTGCTAAACTTAAAGAGCAGCTCAAGAATTTGCAAATCCTCTGTGACAAAAAACAAAGAAATTCTTGAAACATGTCTCAACTAGGTGGCTGTCCCTGGGAGAGTGTATCGGTAGGTTAATAGATTTGTGGCAACCCTTAATTTTGTTTTATAAAGAAGAAGTAGATAATAAGCTTGAATGTCCAAAAGGTTCTTTACATTTGTACAAAATCCCTAAGAAGTTGCCAGGTAAAGTCGAAGAAAGTTCTTGCAGAGCTTCAGATGAAAACAGAAATGCAGGCTTGCGTTCAGGTGAAAGTTCCTTAAAAAGAACTTCAACTTCAGATAACTTTTGTTATGGCAAGAAGATCAAGCAGTCATGTGAACTAGAAGAGCAAAAAACCATTCCAATTTTGTCACGTCAAGAGAGAGTTTTCATGTTTCTCACTGATGACCTAAATAAAGCAGTTTGTTAGTTTTTGTGGCATGTTATTCCTGTTTTTGATAAGACAAATGTTATCCTGGAATCTCAAACACCTCACATACATCTTCTTAGGGGATTGTTGACAGACGTGTTAAAAGAATTGCTTGTGAAATTTGTAAAACCTCATGTCATCAAGACAACACCAGTAATTGATGTTCTGTACAATAGTGCTACAAACCAGAAGTCCGATGAAGACCTAGTTGTGGGTTGCAATGCATTAAAAGTAGTGGCTACATTGACACAGTCTGACAAATCTAAGTTTTACACATCAGTTAGGAATTTATTTAAACTCTCGTGTGATTACATTATTTTGAAATTTCCCTTGAAAAATGAAATTTTAAAGTATGCTGAAGTGGTTAATGTGAAAAATATTGAGCGCTCATCATTTTCTTCAGTGAAGTATTTTGTGGACATGTTTCCTGCTGTTCTACTTGTCAAGGATGGGGAGACACGTGAAGAGGCACTAGACATTCTTCAACAACAGTTTTGTTCTTTGCAGGTGGACAATGACATCCCACTGGATTCAGTGGAGAGAATAGACAAGTTGTGGTCTTACATAGGGAAAATAGGTAGTGGTGTTGGTGGTCTTAAGTATGACAGAGTTGCTCATGCAATGCTATCAGTGTTGGTTATTCCACATACAATGCTGAGTGTGAGAGGGTTTTTAGCAGCATTAAAAAAAATAGGACCACTTTCAGAGCTTCAATGTCAGACAAAGTTTTAAACAGTATATTGTTGGCAAAATGTACTAACAGCATTTGTTATGAACAAGACTTCGATGAAACTTTTCTCAAGAAAGCTAAATCTTCCACACACGTATCCCTGCTGCAGAAAAAATACATAATGTATTCAAGCACCATGATATGTATCCAGTGACATGCACTTAGAATCATTAAAAAAAAAAGGTATGTTTCCAAAACCAAATTATTAGATTATTTATTACCATATTGTTTTTTACAGTTTTTTCGTGAACATTATATGTGCAAAACGAAATAATTTTTGTCGCGCCTGTATTACGTATAAAAATTGCCTTTTAATGATTGTACTATAGTTGTACTATTTTCTTTTGTAAATTGTACTAATTGCTTTTCTGTAATGTTGGCAGGTATCATTCATTGGAGAGGTCGAGCCAAGTTCCAAATTTTCATGCCATACAAAACTGACAAATATGGCATAAAACTCTTATTTTTTTGCGAGATGTGACAGTGTGTATTGTTATTCATATTCAGTATATTCAGGTGATGGCAGAACCATTTCTGAAATCCTGCTTGATCTGTTGGGAGACCTGAAAGGCAAAGTTATTGTCTCTTCATGAATAATTATTACAACAATGTAGGTCTGGGTAAAAGGCTCTTGAATGTCAACACACACACATGCGAAACACTTCGTCAGAACTTTTGTGCTCCCAAAGATCTTGTTGCTACTGCCAACAATTTGAAAAAGGGAGAAGTTGTGTTTCTTCGAGATGGTGATGTCAGAGTTTTATTTTGGAAGGACAAGTGAGTTGTGAAGCTTATCTGAACCTTGCACACAGCTGCTATGGTTGATGTAGGAAACCAGAGATTGCAGTAAGTTACAACACGTACATGAAGGCTGTTGATCATCTTGAACAAATGGTGAAATAGCATCCCATGGCTCGAAAGACAAATCAAGTGTGTGTGTGTGTGTTTGTGTGTGTGTGTAAAATAGCTACAAATAATGATAAAAATATTGTAACTTAAATACATGCCTCAAAATTGCACAATTTGAGAAGATCTCACGTTAATACAAATACGAGATGTAAAAATAAAACTTCTTATTTCATTACCACATTATCTAAAATACTAAAATTTTAATGGAACACTCCTACATCAAGGTTCATAAGGCCTTTTCTGTTCATCATGAAAGTTCAACTTATTTATTAACATGCTTGCCCAACTGTCTTTTTCAGGCATAATTCATAATTAATAGTTGCATTAATTAGTTGACTTGAAATTTACCATTTTTGCACACAATTTTTTTCATTATCTCGAATCACGTTGCTTGCCCATTTAACTGTTTCCACTTTGTATCAGTTTGTAAAGGTGAAAAACATAATTTAATATGAGTGCTCAAACTTTTTCCTTTTGCAAGACAACTTATTCATAATTGTTCGCTAGCAATATAAATATCCATAGAAAAATTTGGGAACCGATAGACACGTGTTAAATCGTGTAGCTGGCCCATTCGAAGCAACAGCATGCTTCTTCACACTAAAATCCACCGTTCCGAATATAAGTATTTTCCATGTCCAACGACTTAAATCTATTTATGTGTCGTCAACCTTACTTTACTTCACTATTTAGGCGTGATTCATTGTGTGAGTTCATCGCAGTCGTCGTTTGCCGGAGGCAGCTCGGACCTCCGCACTCGTAGCCAACCAACTGCTCGTCTGCAGGCACACTCGGCTTGGTCCGAAAACAACTGAAGCAGCAATATTTAGCAAGCGTGCCTAGGGAAACGCAAATTAAAACCATAAAAATAACATAATTATTTTAAAAATTGCAAAATAAAAATACTTTAACCAGACTGTATAACTAACAGAAATAAAAAAAACAGTACTAAAATTATTAAATAGCAATTAAACAGCTACTAAAATGTATTTAAATTCTGTTTGCCAACCTAGGGGAAGAGTTACCAGGCAACTGTTAACAATCTTAGTTGTCACAGACATGAGGCAGAACCTGAAAAAAGCAATTTTTGAAGATTTCAGTATGCTGTCTTTTGATAACTAAATTCAACAATTACGAAATAGAATTTCTGTTGTGGTTTAATGTTTTTAATTAAATGCAGTCAAATAAAAGTGCACTTTAAAATAAAATAACCTCTTTTTTTTTAGGTCAGTAGGTATAAGGCATCATGGCCCTAAAGTTTATCTGCACCATCTGCAACCTTTTCTCAGGCCTGTTTGTGACAGAAACATTTCAAAACGATGTTTCACATAAACGTTGCATTAAAATTCGGCCTTGAAATATGTAGTTTCATTTCAAAAATGTTATTAAATTAGTTTACATTTTTTTAACTGTTTTGTTTTTATTGTAAATCTTCAAACTCCCAGCTGTGAAAGTGAATATTGGAGGTAAGTGTGTTTTGTCTGTCCAGGCGGAGCAGCCAAAGTATTGACAACAATGAAAACCATGCCTTCCAACATGGTGCAAGTGAGCAAGGCCTCGGGCGCCGGCGGCAAGCAGACCATAGTGATCACCAAGTCCGGCATGGCCCAGCAAGGTACTGTCACTGTCGTCTGTCGTCACTACGGCACAGGCCCTCGCAGGGTGGCTAGCGACTGGGAAAACCCGGAAATGTCATGCGATTTTTAGGAACAGGGATAAGTTGGGGGATTTATTAGGTATTCAGGAAATAATTTTAATGACATACCATTTTTAACCGCGTAGTCGTAACACATTTTATGCTAAAATCAAGTTTGAAAAGTAGGGGTTCCTTTTTTTGTGCGCAAAAAGCTTACATGTTGCTTTGAAAGTCTGTGTTTAACTACAAATTATAGTATACAAAAGCATGCCAAATCGCACTTTGTTTGTGTATTACAATTGTGAGTGTCGTACACTAATGTTCACTGTTGAGGTTGACATTTGTACAATATAAACACCCCTTTTTTTTTACTTTTTAATGGGACTTCATAATCAAAAATATTAACGTAATCATAATCAAAAATATTAACGTAATTCATAATTTAAAATGCAACAAGTTTTCAAATATTTTATCACTACTAGTGATGGGTCGATTCCGATTCCGGAATCGGTCGGTCCCACCTATTCCAGTATAATCGTGGGATTCAGAATACAATGGTTTTGGAATCGACCATGACCAATTCCTGCATTGTTTTTAAGTTTACAAAATACATCTCGTACGCAACGTAAGAAAATACTAAAATGAATGCAAATATAATTTTTAAACTACATAATACAATCTTTTTTACGGAACTGATTTACGAATTACGGTAATTAACATATTTATTTACTTTCACCGCCATTTTCCCTATAGTACAAACGCAGTATCTACTTTCCCGCTTTAAGCGAAAGCATTTTTCGGAAATTACGTTGCAGCAGCTCTGCATTTAAATGTAAACCTTCAAAAATAATTAGACAAAACCATAAATGTTTAAAGAAAATTATGTAAATGTAAACGGCAAGTAAAATAACGTAAACGTTAACTATTTGATCATGGCAGCTACATTTGCCATTGTAAACAACCTAATTTTTTGTTTGTGCTACCGGCCATGGTAAACCATACGGCCATGAACCAAATCTTTGGTGACGTGAACGTGAAAATTAAGATGTTTCACATCTCTGCACTTTAAACTTTAAAGAATTAAAGGAAATAATTTTTGAACGAGATTTTACCCAAATTCACAGTGGATTACTGTGACCATATTAAAATAAGTTTAAAAGCAACATAACAATCTGCTGTAAATCGGCGTTCTTGTGCGTGTTCAGCGATGCTCTTTTTACATTAGATATAGTTTGGAAAGGCAGTTGGCTAATCTGAATTTCCAAACATTTCTGCTGAAACGTTTGTAAATTTTTATTACTAAAAATAAACAATCTTTTGAAAGTAGTTGTTTTAGTTCAACAGAATTGTTTCCGATAAATTTCTGAAATGAATTATATGTTAACACGCGATTATTTGAAGTGTTTTAATATTTTGTGTAAGAAAATCTCACCATAAAATGTGGAAATTTTGATATGCTAAAACATGCACAGAATGTTCTTAGTCAAGAACCGAAAATTTATTTTCACTTTACGGTTGTGAAGAACTGCAAGACTGGATGGATTTATTCTTTTCACCAAGTGAGATAATTAAGTTCTATGTGGTGCATATTTGTTTCTTGTCATTTCCATCATAATGAGATAATAAAGTTTTATTTTTACATTTCCCCCTTTTTATTTTTTTTCGCCCAGGTCCCTTGAAATATGTATCAACGAGGTAATATTGTCATTTTATTTGGATCATTATTTAGTTGTGCTTGAAAATAAAATTCTTAACCTAAATGTACAAACCTCTTTTTTTACAATTAATTAATTGAGTTGATAATGTAAGGTATCTAAAGTTGGTTAAGTTATAACATTATTTACAAAATACGTCATAAGACATCTTTGATTATTGGCAGTGTTTGAACACATGTTTCGTCTAACTATATGCAAGGTTAAAAGGCCAAATTGTGCGAGAAATTCAAGGTAGCATAACTTGATGGTAATGAACATACTTTTTAACATTATATAAGCTGTATATAATGTTAATTTCTGCACAGAAAATGAAACACAATGCAATTATATTTTTAAAACCATAAACAACCCTTTTTTTCTGAGTATATTACTCTGTTGAACATTGTCAGCTAAAAATTAAGGAATCGGAATCGGATTCGAAGAATCAACCCTTTAATTTAAGAATCGAAAATGGAATCGGAATCGGTATATTTTAGGAATCGGCCCAACACTAATCACTACTAGTGAAAAAATTCTGTGAATGGTTCAAAACACTCCATATTTGTGGCATTTCAACCTTGAAAACAAAATGATATTTGTATTCGTTTAGTCACACTTACCAGTAGAGGGAAATAATAAATAAACGTTAGCAACCATGGACTAAAACACAAAACAGGGACACTCCATTGCGATGGCCATTAAAAGAAATGAACGACATAGTTTTTAACAGTGTATAAATTATCTTATTTACCAGCATATGAATCTCAGATTTTATGCAGATTTTTTGTTTATTAAAATGAATGTACTCACTGCCACCCATATGCGAATTTCCCATTTTGGATTTTAAAAATATATCATTGCCCTGTTGTGGTTGACTAGGTGCTTAAATAACTAGCCTGTTTTTAAAAAATATTTTATGAGTAAGTATGTTTTGTTTAATTTCAATTTCTCAGAAGTACATGTGTGAAGCATCATGAACAGGATAATAATAAGTCTGCCACCAGTCGTGTTTCAGTAACTGACGTGGCTGTCTGCCGCAAGGCTGGCGCTCTGCAAGAAGGGAAAACTAAAAATAAACCAGCCAGAGAGTGAGAGAGAATTTGGGTGGAAGGGGGGGGGGGGGAAGCACTTCTTTCTGTTTTTTGTGTGTCTGTTTGTTTCTGTTTGTTTGAGGGCTTGTGGCCAGGCAGCAGTTTTTACAGTTCTCCTTCCCTCTCATCGTCCGGGAACTGGGGCTGTACACAATCATCACATTTCTGTTTCGACTGATTTTAGTGATGCAGCTATGCTTAAACATTGTTTTTGCATGATATTTCCTACGTTTTCTTCTGCAACATTTCATTTGTGATAAAACTGCTGAACTGATAAAAAATAATTGACAAGGAAATTGTTCCGTGACTACGGAAGTTAAAGAATTCACCCGAAAATTGGTGAATTCTAGCAGCGCCCAGCACCAACTTGTGTCTAGGCGGCCATCTTAACTTTTACTGTCCTTTGTTGGATACACAAGCAAGGAGAAAGTTTTGTCCGCACACAACCAACAACAAAAAGAAAAACACTGTTACATGTCCATGCTCCGAGCACAAACAAATGATAAATATATACAAAGGGTCCTTTTTTAAAGTCACTGAACATCCCGCCCACCTTGAAATAAATATTTCAACTTATTCTTGGGGTAAGGGGCACAGCTTCACTATCGGTCGAGTAACAAGTCCCTGGAGTGTACGGAGTTGTGCCACACCTACCACTCCATCAGGACCTGGAAAAGTTTTTATCACTCGTCCAAGTCTCCAACGAAGTGGAGGCAAGTTAGGGTCTTTAATCAACACTAGTGTGTTGGGTTGCACATTCACGCCAGCTTGATTCCACTTCCCCCGCACCTGCAGCTGATGCAAATAATCTTTATGCCATTGCTGCCAGAAGCATTGGTGAGCTTGTTGCAAAAGATGCCATCTTGAAAGCCGATTCATAGGCACCGAAGTCTCTTCAGGTAAGATTTGAGGGGGGCCCAGAGTGAGGAAATGACTTGGTGTCAGCGCTGTCAGGTCACTCGGGTCTGTTGACAATGGGGTCAGCGGCCGTGAATTCAATATGGCCTTAACTTGGGTGAGGACTGTATTAAACTCCTCATACGTCAACAGCTGACTGCCAATCACCTTACTCAAATGAGCCTTGACAGACTTCACCCCTGCCTCCCACAGTCCTCCAAAATGAGGTGCGCCTGATGGATTGAAGTGCCATTGAATTCCATGGCTGCCCAAGGCATGAGTGATAATATTGTTGTTGGTTTTATCTCCAAGGAAGGACTGCAAAGCCTTCAGCTGATGATTAGCACCAACAAAATTTGTTCCACAGTCACTGAAGATGTCTGTGCAAGAACCACGTCGGGCCACAAATCTACGAAATGCAGCTAGAAACGCTTCATCTAATGTACCAATATCATTGTGTCTGCAATGTGCATTTGCGCGGAAAGTAACGTAATTCGGCATTTTGTTAAGATATGTTTACGTAGGCAGGCTTGGAAGTAAACTTAAATTTAATTAGTTAACGTCGCTGTAACGAAAATAGTTTACGTCCTACTTTATAAATGTATGACTGTTGAAGTAACAAATGGAAAGATCAAGCTTGGAAAAAATAACATGTCGTATGTAACTTAACCTCAATTTTTTTGTTTTGCAATTGTTATTCTGTTTCATGTTGTGATGTTTTAAGTTAAGATAGTTTCTGTTCGTTAAATAATCTTAGTTACTGATATGTTAGTATCCATTTATATTCAGTGGTGGTGAATTTTTTCAATAATGACCACACAGGAAAGTCTTCCTTTCAGGAACAGTGGTTTAATGAACCTTATTTTAATGATTGGTTACATAAAGTACAGGGTGACAAATATGCAGCCTCTTGCTTTCTTTGTTGCAAGGTGTTTTCATTGTCATCAATGGGGCGGACTGCAATTGTGAGTCATATGAAAGGAGCAAAAAACACAAACTTATGCAAGAGCAGTCAGCAATCTTCTAATATGCCCAGCTATAAGTTCATCTTAACATGCAACAGATGGTATAGTTGCTATGACTCAGTCTTTCAGCTCAAATTCAGCTCCTGTTACAGCAGTGAAAAATGTTGGATGCATACCAGTGACTGTTACAGAAATTACAAATGTTACAAGCATGCCAATGCAGTCTCTTGAAGATCCAACTAAACTAGGCGTCTGCGAGCAGAAGATTTTCACTTCGAGTCGAGCTCGAGCGAGTTTGCTAAAATACTCGCGAGTATCGAGTCGATTTTAATTTTTTTTTTTTTAGGTTATTGCACATAAATTTACTGTGATGGAGTAATAAAATGTGAGAACTTTTGAGAAAAATATGGAAATAAAAAAAAACATTATCATTGTTAGCCTACTAAATAGACCTACATTAGAGGTCTGCGAGACTAAGAATTTTACTTTGAGCCAAGCTCGAGCGAGCCTACTTGAAAGTTCTCGAAGCTTGAGCTTTTGTGATACAGTTACACTTTTGGGAAATTATTTTTACCTTAAACTTAGTAGGTATAATGTTTGAATAAAGTATTAAAATGAAGTGGGCTTATTAATTTTGGGTAACTATTTACAGAGTGCTTTTATAATTTGCACTGCTAGGAAAAAAAACATGTTTTCCATTGAATCTAACCTGTTTCCATTGGTTCATTAGTAACTGATATCATCCAACTAACATAACCACAGTTTTCAAGTACGTATATGTTTGTGTAAATGTAACATATCTTTGGAATAATTTCATCCTTGTCAATTTTTCTGGAGTCGTTACTGAGCTTCAACTAACACCAAAAATCATGTTGTTTGAAAAGTACATTCACATTGTTTCAACATTTCCACTTTTCGGCACAAAAATTCTGAGATGGATTGTCATAGAGTATTAAATTCTGTTCTTCAATCTATCATGCAGAAAAATAATTTGTTCTGCACGTTCAGGAGTTAAATTAGCTCTACGATTGGAGATGGTGTTTACAGCAGAAGAGAAGCGTCTCTCGCTGGCAACCTGTGTGGCTGGAATGCTTTAGTAAAATTCTTGGTAAATATGTAGAGTCGCGGTATATGCGGAAAAAAAAGCTAAAATTCCGAAAATACTTTTATTCTATGCTCTTTCACTTTCTCTTTTCAAATCAACCGGCGGAGATAAGAAATTCCTAATACTTTAGGAATATCAAATTTTTTTATTTTCATCACAATACCTGGGTATTCATGCGGCGATCAACATTGTTTCTGGTTTACGAGTATCTATTATGTTTCTTATTGGACAATTTTGTCACGTGACAGTTCCGTGATTGGCCAGTATTCAAATGAACCAATACGTGATTATTTATTTATTAATGTTCCGTTGGAGGTATCGCGACGTAGGTGAACGACTACATCATTTCCTTCTAATGGCAAAGGAAATGTACCCGCCTCCAACTTAGGTGGGTTTTTAACGTTTTCAATTTTAAAGTTATTTTTTATTTGGATATTTTTGCGCAAGTAATAAGTAACAAAAATATTTTACGTGAGTTGTTAATGTTCATCATTTGTCCGGGTTTGTTAGGTCAGGTCAGTTACATTATAAATACATACTTTAAAACTAAAGAACCATTGAAATTAATTCACATTATTTTTTATGTCCGCTTAGTTTGAAAGTATTAATAATGTAACTGACCTGACCTAATCGACCATTTTATTTATTACGCATTCACGAACACACGGCAAAATAACAAAAATGGCGTCGGTCTAATGGTTGTACAGGTGTTGTATTGCAAAATTAAAAAATTCTATATCTCCTAAAGTATTTGGAATTTCTTATCTCCGCCGGTTTTAATGAAAAGAGGAAGTGAAAGAGCATATAATAAAAGTAATTTCGGATTTTTGGAATTTTTTTTTTCGCAAATACCGCTACTCTACATGTTAAAAATAAAAAATTGGATATCTCCTAAAGTATTTGGAATTTCTTATCTCCGCCGGTTGATTTGAAAAGAGGAAGTGAAAGATCATAGAATAAAAGTATTTTCGGATTTTTAGCATTTTTTTTCGCATATACCGTTACTCTACATATTTACCAAATTGTTTAACCTCAAAATTAGTGTCAAATATCTGTAACTTGTCATTAAGTTAATTCAATTTAAAGTAATAAAAATAGAAGCATTTTACTTAGTTCAATTTACACTTGCAAAAAAAAACTTACGCACAATAAACCTACATGGAAATTAAAGTCTTTTTCAATGTCCTGTAGTCTGAAATATGTTTACTCATGTCATCAAATGTAGAGCTGTACTGAAGAAGCCGATTTTGCAAATATTTAGTTGAATCGGCATTTCTGCCAACTTCCAATACTCTTGTTAATTTTCGGCCGATATTACTGAAAAACGAAGGAGACTGCCATAACCTAAAAATCCACGAGTACCCTTTTCACTTTTCGTAGTAGTACTGCATTCTTTCAGATCACATTATTTCTTAGCAACATGTGCCAACCGTACATATCAAGATTTAACATCCTTTTTTTTTTTCAATAATGTTCTTTAATTTTATATGTCCTAAATAAATACATTACCATCACGGTAAATACACATCTCGGTTATTACGGCAACTATAGTGCAAATGTGGTAACTATCATGCTTCTGCAGTAGTTATGGTATCTACAAAGAATCTTTAGTTCTTTTTATGGTAATTATCTTAAGATAACTATTGGAATTGTACTGTAGTTATGGTACATCATCCATATTTCTTCGTAAGTTGTTCATTTGTCTTTTCTTCATATTTATATTTACGTGCGCCATTACTGGCAGGAACTTTCATAAAAATTTCAAACGGGACTTTATATCACACATTTAATGGCGTAAATGATGAGACCCCGGACAATTTAAACGCTTTTTACAGTAAAATGCGGGAAATGTTTCCGCATAAATCGGGAAATACTTCCGCATAAAGCAGGAAAGTGATACATTAATGCTATGCGTAAAATTATAGAAGTAAAAAAAAATTAATCACGGAAATTCGTAAATCCCGGGTACGTAAAAATGATGTGTTCATGTATACGGTCGATCATGTTACATTATAAAGTAAAGGATAATAGTGTTGTAAGACTTTTATTCCGATATAATGAGAGTCTTTTTTTTTTATAGGTACAGTGCAAGAAAAGCTCGCTCGAATTTCGAGTTGTTGAAAAGCCACGAGCTCGAGTTCGAGTATTACTAAAAAACTCGACTCAAAACTCGAATTTCGAGTACTCGCAGGTGTCTAAACTAAACCTACTGGTATTCATAAGTATTTGCTAAATGATGACATAACAAAAGCAGAAATGCTATGGGCAATGCAATGTGTGATGACTCACAAATCCATGCGAAGTGCTGCTACAGATGTTAATCTCTTTGTTCAGATTTTTCCTGACAGTCAGATAGCCGCAAAAATGAAACTGCAGATAGACAAAATTGCATACACTATTGTCTTTGGTTTAGCACCATTTTTCAAGGTAGAAGTTCAGAATTTGTGTAAGGATAGCTATGTAGTGGTTGGATTTGATGAATCTTTGAATAAGGTAAACCAGCGGCATCAAATGGACATTAACATTTGTTTCTGGGACAGTGTTAAAGATGAGGTGACTGTGCGCTATTTTACATCAGCATTCTTGGATCGTTCAAGAGCAGTAGACCTTTTGAAGGCATTTCAACAATCAATTTCACCACTAGATTCCAGGAAAGTTGTACAGATTTCTTTGGATGGTCCAAATGTAAATGTAAAGTTTTTAATGGCCTTGAAGGAGTCTATGAAAGATGATGAAAATGACGGAGTGCTACTCGATATCGGAACATGTGGCCTCCATACTAAGCATTGTGCCTTTAAAGCTGGTGTTGGTGGCACAGAATGGAATGTAGTGCCTTTTTTAAGGGCACTTTACAATGTTTTCAAGGATGTTCCATCTCGGCACGCTCAGTTCACATTGATCACTGGCTGTAAAGTATTTCCTCTCAAGTTCTGTGCTGTACGCTGGCTGGAGAATGCAGGTGTTGCTCAAAGAGCTATTGATATTTGCCTCAAGTCATTGTTTATGTTGAAACTGTTCAGAAAGAGAAGTTGGAACCTTCAAGTGCTAGTTACAAAGTTTGAAAACTGAGGTAAAAGACCCTTTGCTTGGCCCTAAATTAGCATTTTTCAAAACTCTTGATTCAGATTGTGAACAATTTTTGAGAGAGTTTCAGTCAGACTGGCCTCTCGTGCCATTTCTCCATAGCGCATTGAGTTCTTTGGTTCAAACTACATATCTTGGGAAGATTTGTGAAGTCAGAGTCTGTGAAAATGTCTGTTGATGTTGACAAAAATGATAAACTTCTTCCAGTCAAGAACATTGACATAGGCTTCAGTACAAGTGCAGCTATAAGAAAATGCAAAGGGCTTAAAGAGATTGACATTTTGAGGTTCTGCAATGATTGCAAAAAAGGACTTCAAAAATTTGTTAAAAAGAGGATGACATGTTCCCCACTGAAATTTAGCTTACAAAAGCATTGTCATGTCTTGATCCAGCAATAGCAGCAGATGATGTCGTTGCAAGTAAATGACTCAAAGACATACTCGGAATTCTACTTGACAATAACTGGCTGGATGGCACAACTGCAGATAAAGCAATGCAGCAGTACAAAACAGTTTGCTCCAAGAGGGATAACAAAGATGCATTTAGCACATTTGTTAGATCAAGATATCGTGTGGACCACTTTTGGAAAAATTTATTGAGTAGTGTTGACAGTGAGACTGAAGCATTTTGGAAAGTGCTTAAAATCATTCTCATTAGGTCGCACCGTAATGCCAGTGTTGAGAGAGGATTTTCGGTCAATGCAGATTGTCTTATAGACAACATGAAAGAAGAGACCCTCATAGCACACCGATGTGTGTATGATGCTGTCAGCTAGCTATCTGGGTGGGATTCAGTCAGTGCCACTTACCAAGCCTATCCTTCACGCAGCATGCAATGCAAATGCTCGTTTCACAGAAGCCCAGCAGGAACGCAGAGCAGCAGCATCAGCCCAGTTAGAGGAATCTCGTCATCGAAAACTAAGCGATTTGGCTGTGAAGGAACTGGAAGCCAAGAAGTGTAAAATTCTTGAAGAGGCTCGTGCTGAAGCCAGAAAAATTGATGATGAACTTGCTGGTTTAAAAAAACTGTGAAGCTATGAAATTAAGTGCTGTGCTTACTGACAACATATATCGGTGTTCTTATATTAATTTTAACCAAATTGATTGGATGTTATATTATTTTACATAATTTGAGCTAATAATTTAGAGTTTCTAAGTTTTTCTTTGATGTAAGTTATTCCAGCGTACCTTTTTCCGAGAAAAATTTCCACATTTGTGCAGGTATAGTAATATATTTTTAAGTGTAATTTAGTATTACAAAGAACATATAGACTTAGTATAGAAAATGAGTTAAATATTCTGGAAAAATGAAAATAAATTTCTGGAAAACCTGGAAATACCCAGGAATTTTATTCTAGGGTTGGAGTAGTCACCCTGTCACTACGTCATCCACATAAGTGTCAGCCACAAGGACACTTGCTGCAGGAGGGTACCTTGGTTTCTCATCTTCCGCAAGTTGGTGAAGTGTTCGAATGGCAAGAAACGGTGCTGCAGAGACACCATATGTTACGGTTTTCAGCCAATATTCCTGGATTGGGTCCCTTAAGTTGGAGCGCCAAAGGATTCTGTGATAGTCCTGTTGCTGTGGATCCAGTATAATTTGTCTGTACATTTGCTGGACATCAGCGGTGAAAGCAATCTTATGGCATCGCAAGCGAAGAAAAAGTTTACTTATGTCGCCTTGTAGCTTCTTTCCTGGTAGCAAGGTGTCATTTAAGGACAGTCCAGATGACGTCTTTGCCGATGCATCAAAAACAACACGAAGTTTTGTGGTGGTGCTGTCAGGTTTTAAGACACAGTGGTGAGGGATATAGTAACCCAGTCTCACATTATGTTCTGCTTCAGCCACTAGTTCCATGTGACCCTCTGTAATGTAATCCTTCATGAAGTTTTCGTACTGAGACTTGAGCTCTGGTTGGCGACATAATCTCTGTTCTAAATTTTCCCAGCGCCTTAGTGCTCGAGATTTTGACTCTCCCAATTCTGGGGCCATGGTTTTGAATGGCAACTTGACTGTATAGCGGCCATCAGTTCCTCTCTTGTGAGTAGTTCTGAAGATCTCTTCACACTTAACTTCTTCCGGTGTTTCAGGGATCACATCTGGAATTTCTTCGAGTTCCCAAAACTTCTTTATGGTATCTTCCAGTGGCACAAGTGAAGCATGAAAACATGTTGATAATCCAGACACTGAAGACCTAGACGTCGATTCGATTTTTCCCATGATCAACCACCCAAAAATGGAATCCAATGCTGTTGGAGAGCCAGGAATGCCTTCGACACGACCACCAGTTAACAAAAGAGGGAAAATTTCGGCTCCAAGCAACATTTCGATTGGACCAGGTGTTCCAAAGTGGGGATCTGCCATCTTCAGATTCGAGAGATGTTTCCACTGCCCAGAAAAAATATGTGTATTAGGCAACTTCTCACTTATTTTGTTTAGGACCAAAGTGTCAAGGGTGAATACTCTAGCATCATCAACGATGGGATGTATCTGACAAAAGGCAGTTCCTCTCACAGATGTGACAGACACACCGGAAAGACCCTGAATCAATCGTGAACACTTTTGTCGAGGCAAGCCTAACTTCTGAAGGCACTGGCTTGTAATGAAATTAGCTTGACTTCCCGAATCCAGCAGCACTCTACACTTCTGATTGTTGCCACTAGCATCTCTAACACCAACAGTGGCTGTTGCCAATAAAACACATGATGGACCAGTACTGGTCAAAGCTGACGTGGGAGGTTGTTCAGGGATATCATCAGTCAACTGCACCTCTGTACTTAGCTCATTGTTTTTCTCCAAGTTTTGGCTGGATAATACTGAGTCTTCAAAATGTAACAAGATATTATGACGTGATCCACAAGTTCTGCAGTTGGTCTTTGAATAGCAATCCTTGGCCTTATGAAACTGCAGGAGGCAGTTTATACACACCTTCAGCTGTTTTGCAAATTCAAATCGCTGCTTAGGGGAGGCTTCCACAAATTTGGAACACTGAGACAATGAGTGATGGTCTCACACAGCATACATTACTGAGACCTTTTCTCCCCTGAATGACCTAGAAATGAATGTGTGGAGTGAGGCCCCGAAGATCTCCAGTTGGGTTGTTGTTGGCTTGGTTTGTTAACAGCCTTCAGTTTTTGTACACTTCCTAAAGACTGCAACAATCGTTGTCGACCTTCCAAAAAGATGATAAATTGTTCCAGTGTTGGTATCTGTGCCGGGTCTGTTAGTGTCAACTCCCAGTCTCGTCTAAGAGTCGAATCCAATTTCCTCTCTAATAGATAGAGTAACAGGGGATCCCAAGTATTCACAGATATGCTGAATACCTTGAGGGCAACAACATTTTCCTGGATAGCTGATAACAGCTGTACTAGGGTAGATGAACTTCCAGTGACTGATGGGGCATTGACTAGTGCCTCAATGTGGCGATTTATAATGAGCCTCTTATTATTGTATCGCCGTTGGAGAAGCTTCCATGAAATCTAGTTATCCTCTGTTAGAGGGAGGGACTGTATTAAAGACAAGGGTTCTGCTTCCAATGACAGCTTCAGATAAGAGAGTCGTTCCACATTCGTGAGTTGCTTCTGTTTTGCAACTAAGGTCTCAAATAGGTTGGAGAATGTTTGCCATGACTTGATATCACCACTGAATGATGGCAATTTAATGGTTGGAAGGTGCACTCTAGGTGAGTCATGAGAGGTGGATGATGAAGCATGTGATGAGCTGGGTAATGGTATCCTTGCAAAGGAATCAGAGATTAACCTTATCTTGTAGTATAAATCATCAAATGTATCCAACCTTTTATTATGCTCCTCTGAATCAAAGTCAGTGATCTGCCCTGAACTGGCGGCAATTAGGAGATGGTCCTCCTCAAAGCCCTTCCGTATTTGATCCAAGTCCCTGTAGGTGGCCTCCAATAGCCTCTGTTGAGATGGATCAGATGCAGCCTTCTCTGCAAGGGTTGATGCTCTTTGCAGACCATTTTCTGACCGCGCAAGCCTGAAGTAAACAGCTGTCAAGTCTGTAATTTTTTTTTTTTTTTTTAAGGTTCCTCTGTTCCGTGTTGACCTTGAACTCAATCCTCCCTACCGCCCCTCCCCCACTTTCCCTTTCTAACGCTTCTTTGTTACCGCCCGGGTCTTTGTTGTCGTTAGTCTTTCACTCCTTCACCCCAAAAAAAAAAGTCAACCCTGTCCCGGCGGGTCATGAGAGTGACCGCGATCCGCATGACGTCAGACAAAGGACTCGAGACAAGACAAAGAAAGAT
This sequence comes from Bacillus rossius redtenbacheri, assembly GCF_032445375.1. Lineage (NCBI taxonomy): Eukaryota > Metazoa > Arthropoda > Insecta > Phasmatodea > Bacillidae > Bacillus > Bacillus rossius. Next base: position 33,900,903 of record NC_086340.1, on the reverse strand, counting down.
AAACACCGGCACGCGTTAATTGTTTTCTAGAACTTCGAAGCACCACTAAATTTGCTGTAGTTCTGATTTTACTACGCACTGTAACAACAGAACGTCTATTGTTTCCATCTTGCTTCTTCCACAAATAAACCGAGACGCACCGGCTCCCGCGCGTGCCGCGGACGTCCGCGTGTCTTCTACTAACGACTGTATCTGAACCGAACCGCCGTAAATATCACTACGTTCGTGACCGATCCGGCCAGGAGGACCAAATTGTTCCGTGACTACGGAAGTTAAAGAATTCACCCGAAAATTGGAGAATTCTAGCAGCGCCCAGCACCAACTTGTGTCTAGGCGGCCATCTAAATTTTTACTGTCCTTTGTTGCATACACAAGCAAGGAGAAAGTTTTGTCCGCACACAACCAACAACAAAAAGAAAAACACTGTAACATGTCCATGCTCCGAGCACAAACAAATGATAAATATATACAAAGGGTCCTTTTTTAAAGTCACTGAACAGAAATGGTATGGTGTCTTCCTTCTCTCTCTTGAGGAAGGAGATGGATATGAAAATAAACAAAAAATAAGAAGGGAAACATGGGTATAAAAAGTTTTTTTATTTATTTAGGGTTTTTAATTTATTCCAGATTAAATTAGCAGAAATCAGGTTTGTAGTATTGCTGAACTAAAGTACATATTGGCATTATTTTCTGTTATTTTGGTTTTTTCTCAATTCACCAAATAATCTTACCCTGTATTCAGTTGGAAACTATTACATCGGTCCATCACTAGTCAATGTGAATGTTGAATGATACGGGTGTTGCAGGCGGTATGGCGGGCACCGCGGTGCCGATGTCCGTGGGCAGCCAGATCACGGGGCCCGGGGGCATGAAGATGTTCGTGGTGTCGTCGAGCGCCATGAGCTCGGGCACCGGGGGCAAGCCCATCACCATCACAGTGCCGGGCCAGCAGGGCGGGCCCCTCAAGACGGTCACACTCGCCAAGCACCCGTCCCTGCTTACAAGCGGCGGCCAGATATTGACAGTGCCTTCCCAGGCTGGCCTCACCAGCACCCAGGTATTTCCTCACCTCTTGCAACGATGCTTCCTTGCTCATACTTGTCGAAGGCAATACTTGTGAACTGGTGTGATTATAATGATGGTTGTGTGAAATAAGTTATTTCCTCGTGGCACTTACAGTGCCTGTTAGTATATACGTAGTTGCAACAAGGTGTAGGTCTGGGAGACATAATTTATGCATTGACTTGCCAAAACATTTGTATATATATTTTAAAATTAGAATTATTTTAAAAAGATGGAATAATCCAAGTTAGCAGGGTCAAATCCCCTTTTAAAAAATACGAAAAGGAACCTAAAAAATGCATTTTTTTCATAAATTTATTTTTATACCTTTTTTTATATAAAATTACTTCAGTCACCTTCAAAGTACTCTCTTAAATTCAATGAACTTGTTGAGTATTTTTTCTCAATGTTTAAAGCACCTCTGCAACTGTTCAACTTTGATATCTCTTTGCGAAGCGGTTTTTACCACCTCCACATCATCAAAACACTTTCCTTTTGGATTTTTCTTCATTCTTGGGAACAGGAAAAAGTCGCACAGGGCTAGGTCAAGCGAATACGGAGGGTGGGGAAGGACAGACCACCCCTGAGAGGCCAAACAGCAGGTCACTCATAAGGTCGTGTGTGCGGGGGCTTTGTCGTCATGAAGGAACCTGTCACCTGATCGCCAAAGTTCCAGGTGTTTCCTTCGGGCATCCTCTTTGGAATAAAATTGCTGGTTAACAGTCTGGCCAGGTAGAACAAATTTCTGGTGCACAATTCCACGTACATCAAAAAAGATAATGATCATCATCTTAACATTCTACCTCACTTGTCTTGCTTGTTTTTGGTCTTGTGGGGGGGGGGGGGGGGGGGGGGGTAGTCTTTCACTAGCAATGACTTTGGTCAAAAAGTTAGGATCACTTTCAACCTCTTCAAGTCCTGGCTCCAATTCAGTCTGATGTTTTTTTGATCCTGTTTGAGAAGGCAAGGAACAAATTTAGCGGCAACACGTGTCATTTGCAAATCCGTTGGCACGAGCTCCAGCTCACTCCTGTCTCTTCTGAAACTTTATCTATCGTGAAACAATGATCCTTGATTTTTTGGCTGATTTTTTCAACATTTTCACTGTTTTGATATGTTGAAGGGCGCCCAGAACGAGCATGGTCTTCAACACTCACGACGTCTGGGCAGGGAACTCTCTACTACGTCTAAGAATGGCAGTGTGCTCTCAGTCTGTTTTGTTTTTGTTTTTTTTTTTGTGGGGGGGGGGGTTATCCCCTGATAACCTAATTCTATTTAATTTCAAATATTACTTTCATTTTATAACAACGAATGTTTGTGTTGTAGTAGGGATGGGACGATTCCAAAATTTTCTTTTACGATACCCGATTAGCGAGTCCTTAACAAATCCTTTGATTCTCAATACTCGATACTCACCTAGTTAACTTAATATTAAATAATTCAAATTCTATTTGCAACATTTTTTTTCAGCTTTCAATACATGTATGATGTAGCATACATCATAAATTCAGATTTATCAAATTTGAGTACACAACTAAGTTATTAACATTAACTCATATAAATGTTTACATCATCAGAAGTTAATGGCTCATATGTCAAAGGGGTCAAACTAATCTAAAATTTATTTTGTAATACAGAATAAACTATAAAAAAAAATATTTTAGGCTTTCCTTGAGCAGTATTAATTATTTTCGTTCATACAACTTGCCTAACTTAGAGAAGGGTACTAATTAACTAAAAAATTTGTGAAATGAAAGTGTTGTACTTGATTGTGGTATTTCAGCGTTAAGTTACATTTAAGAAACACACACAAATTCATTCGTTGTTATTTCAGCGTTTTGGTCAACTTTGACATTCGGCTTTGTGGTAACGACCCAACAAAATCTATAAAACACTTTTGACCAACTAATCATCATCGTCACACCATTCGAAAATGAATGTTTGTGTACATTTTTCCGCTTTTTGGCGCGATTTAAAATGCTTGTGCTGCCCCGTACGGCTGGTTGACGAAGTAAAGATAGTTCCCAAGGTCCCCTTTAAGAGTTTCCAGAGCCTGGTACCTGGTTCGCCCGATAATCTGCTTGATGCTACGACGCTGTTCCAACTATATGCCAGGGCCCCCGGCTGACGTGGTATGGCCACTCACGTAAGGCTGTTCCAAACACCGTTTGCCACCGTTCGCCCAATCATCTGCTTGCTTTTGTATTTATCCGGTGTCGCTGTTCCAAGCTGACGTCAGTGCCCCGAGCGGTGTGCGTAGGCTTTAAAACTTCGCCTGTTTGTCTCATCTATCCAAACATTATGCCGGAAAGGAAAATAAACGCTGTAGTTTTGCGTATTTTTACAGTATATTTTTGGGTTTAACATTATAACGTGAGCATGTGTAAGCTTTTGTTTGCTTTAGTGCAATTTTGGTTAATGTTCAGTGGTGGCCATGTTGCGGTGTTTGTTTACGAGTGACGAGACTAGTCTTTTACCCAGTATTTAAATTTTGCGTAAAAACACTGCGATTTCGCGTTTTAATACTAAATTTCATGTAAAAATGCTGTGTTATGGCGATTTCGCGTAAAACTGTATTTTACGGTGATTTCGCGTTTATCGTTATTTAATCGCGATCACGAAAAGAACAGGCCCCTACTAATACGCAGTGATAATTTTTTTATAAATAATTTTTGTACTTTGACTTGTGTATAACATCGACCCAAGTTTTAAATATTGTTTATTTGGGGAAATATGACTGTGTTATATATGCATCTAATCAGTCATAACCCCACTCAACTAGTCGTTAAATAATTGTATCTGACAGATTTGCAATGTTGTGAAATGATTTTTTTTTTTACATGCGGGAATTGACTTTTATCACTGATTCTCGATTATTAAAGTAGAATTGGTAGGTATCAATGAAATTAGGAATTGGTTTTCCCATCCCTAGTTGTAAGTACAGTTAATCTGGTTCATAACTTATTCAACATTTGAAGTTAAGGTATAACGGTTCGTTATATAAAAAATAAATAAAAAAAGATGTTAAGCGCCAATTGTAGTTTGTTTTTTTTATTTTCAAAATATAATGCTGTACAAACAAATCCAATCACTTTCAAAATATATCTCCCTCATTCAACTCGTACATCCGCCTGTCGAGAATTGCTTGCAGCTCGGGCGATGAGAAGTAATGGAAAAATAACGTAGGTTAAGTCCTTCAGTAACATCTTACTGAAAGTACACAAAATCAGTGCGGCCTCAAACGTGTCTGCACCCAGCGAAAATGAATTTCCCCAAGAGCCAGACGCCGACGAAAATGGTCACAATTTCTAATTAAATGGCCGAATGAAAAAAAAAATGTTAGATTAACTTAAAACTCGGCATGGCTCTGACCACCAATGTTAAATTTATCCTTCTCAATGTTACTACATATTTTGTGAGAAGCCACCGAAAGTGCCCTCCTGGTGCAGCGATCGACAGACGACTGGTGAAATCATGGCACTGGTTCCTCCACGCAGGAAGGGCAGTCACATGACCTCACCGACCGATTTGCTTTTTGGGATTTTAATGGTTGTTATTCTTGATGTAATTTTTTAATTGGCATTCACCTACTAATAAAAATTGAGATTTTTTTTGCCAAGTGAGCAAAATGAGACTTGTAATTTGAGCTGTTGTTTTTAAGTTTGAGCGTGTTGCAGCAAACCATCTCGATCGGCGGGAAGCCGGTGACGATGCAGGTGGCGACCGGGAGCGGGCAGAAGACGGTGACGCTCGTGCCCAGCTCAGTGGCGACAGGCGGCGGGCAGATGATCACTTCGCCGACGAATCAGACACAAGGCGTGGGCCAGGTCCCGGACAGTTTGCCGCGAGTGATGGTGGTCTCGCGGCAGGCCCAGTCGCCCTCCACCATGGGCACATAATGAGACGTCATTGCGTGCTGCATGCATAGACACAGTGCGAGAAGATTTTTTATTGTGAATATACATATTGTGTACATATTCATGTGTTAAAACAACTGTACCTGCGCAGTACTGTGCTGCTGCAACATTTTAGCAAAGGGCGAGGACAAAAATGTTCACCTTTGTGGGTTCTGTAAAAAACAATGTGCGTTTATTTATCAGTTTTCCTTCTTTGTTTGATTCTGTAAATACTCTGAAGTATCTTCTTATGAGTTCCATGTGGACTGTTCATAAGGGCAAACTTCACAGTTGAAAGTTTGGTGCAGTAGTTAGCCCTGATGCCATGAAACTGTTATTTAGTGTAGAATATACAACTGTATTTACCCGTCAGTAAAAGTTGACTGTAAATTATGTTTCTATAGTAAAGTAATTTTATATTAAAATTATTTTGATGCATTGCAAAACTCTACCAGAAGCAAATGTCAAATTTTTATATTTGCACAAATTTTATTGTATCTCAACACATTTTAAATACTTGCTTCTATTTTTTTTGCTGACTGTATTAAATGTGTTTTGCAATGGAATCGAAAATCTCTTCACTGTTGGTTTATTTTTGTTTCTGTCTGTACAAAAGATAGCAGTGCACATAATTGCATTATGACTGGTTCTTTATTTCTGGGCTAATAATGTGTGTGTTGTAATTTATAAGTTATTTCCATTTGCAGTTAAACCCCCTCCTTTTTTTGCACTTCTTAGGGCAACAGGAAAAACTGTTTAAAAAAAGAGAGAGAGAGAGAGAATTAAACTGTAGTAAGTGTCAGAATGGACTTGGAAAGTGGTGAAAATGTAAGAAATTGTAAAAATAGGAGGAATGGGGTTGTAATGAAGTTCTACTATAAACACATGTGTAGGTTACCTTAATTATTGAGGCACATATTGAAGTCATAATTTCAAAATATCCCATTTGATATTTAAACCTTTTTGTTAAATGTGAAATAAATTGATGCACTGTTTAAGAAAACAACTAAGAGCAATTGTGTTTAATTATTTAGTTTGAGAGACTGCCTGAATTACTGATAGGTCATAACATCTAGTAAAACAATGTGAGTAAACACAAGCATGGACATTTTTTCTGCCAATTGGTGATTAATTTGTAGTGTAAACTGCAAAAAAAATTGAATTCGACAAGTAGTAGTACTCAAAATACCGTATAAACCCACGTACCACCCGCCCCCGGGTAAGACCAGCACCCTTATTTTTAGAATGCCTTGGTAGGAAAAAATGTTTTTATTGCAAATCTGCACGAAAAAAAAAAATAATTTAGTCGTGATTTAAATTTCCTTTCAAACAGTGAAAAATTGTACTTATTACAGTCTCGGCATTTGTGTTAAAAGTGTACAGAAGGCAGGCAACTGCAATGTGGCAACATTGTGCGAGTAGAACGTGGCATCAGTGCGCACGATCAATACGGCATGTGACCTTGCCCAGCTCCCAGCTGTTTACAGTTACAATCTGCCACGTCCATTATCGTGCGCTGGGCAATGACCTCGTTCAGACAACTAAACAATTAAGCACACAAGTCCTAGCCACGCATAATAAAAACTACAGTGAAACCTCGTTTATTCGTTCCCGCATTGTAGAATTTCCCGGTTTTATTGTTCAATGTCCGTGGTCCCGAAAAAATCCCGCAAGAACAATGTTAAAAAAATCCAGTTTCCATCGTTTACAAATATTTTTTAACCCGGTTTAACGGGTTGAGCTTTACAGGCTTTTTACCGATTTCACATTCAAATTCCCGAGAAATATTCCAGTTTACGCGTGTCTACACGACACGCAATACCAATATTTACATATGGCGGCCATTACTAAAAGAAAACGAATAAAGTGAGCATGACGCTGTTGCTAACAGGTTCACCAACTTCGATAAAACAACAGACGAAAGCTAACGCTCGCACGATAGTTCTTGCTTTGTGCGATAATCGACACAACAATATAACCGTGGTCAATATACTGTACATACTAGCCCAACGTAAACACGTTTCTATTTAGCGACAGTGAAATCCTGCCAGAAACATAGACGAAATTGTTCATCCTAGCGTTTCCGTGGCCGGCCGTATATGCGCAAGATTTTCTTTGTTTATGGTAAGTTAGCTTTACGCATTTAACTCTAATGCACGTGTGAAATTTGTAAAGGTTCATTGATATGTATCGGTAGTGATGGGTCGAGTCACCCTATTTCAGCATCGAGTCGAGTTCGAGTTAAACAAAGAAATTTATCTTCGAGTCGAGCTCGAGTCGAACTCATAGAAATTTGTCTTAGAGTCGAACCCGAGCCGAACTCATGGAAATTTGTCAAGATGAGTAAAACTAAGCGAGGTTCAAGTGGCAGAATGATGAGTGAAAAATAAATATAAGTTAAATATTTCTCAATAAAATATATGTAATTAAATATGAAAAAATGCTTACCTGTAAAATTAAAGTTTCTTTGAATTTGTTCTAATTTCTCAAAAGACCACTAAATTTAAGATACATGAATTTAACATTACAAATATAAAAGTAAAATGTTCAAGATGAATGTACAAAAATCACATTAGTTCATGCTATCTACAAGTTTTTACAAATTATCATGGAGGAAGACCAATTTCTCAATTGTCTTAGGAGACAGGTTTTGCCTCTTCACGGTCACCACTTGACCTGCTTTTGAGAATAGCCGCTCGCTGGCTACTGATGTAGCAGGTATTCCCAAATAATGTTGGGCTACAGGGGCTACATGTGGAAACCTTGTCTTATTGTTTTTCCACCATGCCAGGGCATCGTCTGTCCTATTTATTACGGACTCTTGTAGGAATGTCTCAACCTAAAAAATAAGACACAAGACCTGACAGTAAGTGCCGTGCTTTACTCGCAATAACTTATGATGTCTTTCCTAAGAATTAATTTTTATTCTTACCTCATTTTCTACCACATCCACCTGATCAATTCGAGGCTTTGTTTCCACTGACTTTATTTCAAAACACCCCCACAGGTCATGTGCAGATGTAGATGCTTGTGGAGAAATGTTTGCTGATGGTTTGTGAACTCTGTAGTTTCCTTGAGGGTCCATCAGCTTTGCCTTTTTTTTGGCCTCCACAACTATCAGTTTCTTTGCTAGCAGCTGTTCATGACTTTCAAACACAACACATTTGAACCGTGGGTCAAGCACAGAGGCTAGCAAATAGGTTTGTACTTCTTTGATACACTGAAAACGAGTGGCCAGTGACTTGGAGAGTTCTCTTGCCAGTGTAATTCCACTTCCATATTCTCCAGAATGTAAACTCAAATAGTTTTTTTAAATATCCTTCTATACTAAACAGAAGAGGTCGGACAATGGAAATAGTGGGGGAATCTTCTCGGCAGAGCTCTTTCGTTGCCAGAAAAAGAGGTTTCAAGATGGTAACGTAGCCTTCAATTAGTCGCCATTCCTGTGTTGTAAGACTATCTTTGACAGTGTTTGGCAAATCTGCAGATATTGACTCCTTCTGCTCCTGAAGTCGCTCCAACATTATGTAAACACTGTCCCAGCGCGTCTCCACCATTTGGCAGAGGGAGTGTTCAGGTAAGCCCAACTTAGATTGCAGTGAATGGAGTCTTTCACTTGCCTTGCTACTTTGCTTGTAATGCCCAACGATGGAGCGACATTTCTTCAAAATCTTGCCCATGCCAACTTGTGTAACAGCATTATCAATTGCAAGCTGCAAGGTATGAGCAACACAGAATAAATGCTCAACAGGTTTGCCAGTAAGAGCAGCTTTAATGTTTCTGGCATTGTCACTAACAACATAAACGGGTACGGATATGAGAAGAGCACTAATTTTCCAGTCAGCTGTTAAATGGCAGATCTTCTCATAGATTGCAGCACCAGTGTGCTCTCCTGGGAAGTGTGAACAATCTAATGTCCTGTTTTGGAGACAGAATTCTGCATTGAGGTAGTGAGCTGTCAGTGAAATGAAAGGTACTTGTGCTCTAGAAGTCCATATGTCCAATGTCCATGAGAAAGACTGAGCAGTTTGTAGCTCACACTGCAACGATTCTGCAACTTTGCCCCGAGTATCTGCGTAGAGTTTGGGCACAACCGTCTTTGAGAAATGCTTCCTGCTTGGAATACTGTATCGAGGCTCAAGAAAATTTATTAATTCCCTAAACCCACGGTCATTCACAATTGAAAAGGGCTGATAGTCCAAGGCAAGCATGTGTGCGATTTTTGATGTAATTGTTTTTGAGCGTGAACTGTCGTGCAACAACATTGTTTTCGCCTCAAAACTTTGAATTATTGAAGGTTGCCCTACACATTTTGATTTTTTGTCTTTTTTTTTGTCTTCATACTGACGCTTTAAGTGAAAATGCACATCCAAGTGACGAATCAGACTTGAAGTTGATGATGACGGAGTCTTGTAAATTTTTTTGCAGCACTTGCATCTAGCTGTCTGATGATCAATTTTTTCAAAGAATTCCCAAATATCTGCTCTTGATTTATGTTCGTCACTTTGTGACGTCCCAGGCCGTACAAACACATCCATTCCACTAATTATAAACCGTTTATGATTAATACGACGCCGGCGACGTAAACATTACATTGAAGTGTAAACATAAACTTCAACAGCCTCAATTTTCCGTTCGGCCATGGATAACTGGTTGGAGATATCAATTATTGTCTATATCGATTTGTCAAAGTGGCAACATTCCCTGGCTGTATTATCACTTACGTAGGCCATTGGCCCGGAGTTAAAATGGCGGCTAACTAGTTTTTAGTAGTAAATATTATTTACTTACAAAGCTGCCCAAATACTGACGTGATCTCGTTCATGATTGAATCTAGGGAACATTTTTTAATTCCATTATAGTTAAATAAAGGTATTTTGTTGCAATTAGAAATATTAAGTGCATATTGAAGGATGGGATGCACTGTTTGCGGTTATACACGATCGAAAATAAATAATCTTCCGACTTTGTTTTCAAGGTTTTCAGTGTTGGATCAGAGGTTTTACACTAGGTAGGCCTAAATAATACGTTTTATTTCATTTTAAAGTGCATGAATTCGGATAAGTACCTTCACGATTGGAAATTGTGCAACATTATGGTCGAGCCGAAAACTAAACTTTGACGAGACTCGAGGACACAATCCTAATCAACTCGGTTTTCGAGTCGAGTTTAGTTTCGCCGGCTCGACTCGACTCGCTTGATTTTTCGAGTCTCGACCCATCACTATGTATCGGCCTACAAAAGAGGTTAAAACCATTAAAGAGCGTTTAGAAATTATAAATGCTGTTGAAAAAAATCCAGGCGAAAAACGGGTTGATTTGGCAAAGCGCTATGGTATTCCTCCATCGACTCTTAATTCTATCTTCGCTAGAAGAAATGAGATTCGGAAACAAGCAAGTCAGTTCGGCCAGTCTTCAAAAAAACGGAAAATGGCAAGACAGTCGAAATACAGTGAGCTTGAAAAAGTTTTGTTTTCTTGGTTCCAGCAAGTTCAGGCATCAAACATCCCAGTGGATGGCACACTGATCAAAGAAAAAGCTCTTCAAATAGCTTTACGACTTGGAGTTGAAAACTTCACAGCTTCCAATGGGTGGATTTGTAGATTCAAGGAACGACATGGGCTTGCCTACAAACAATTGTCTGGAGAAAGTGCTGTAGTAAATAAAGATACTACTGAGCAGTGGCTGGAACAACTTCCACAGTTATTAGATGGATATTCTCCAAGGGACATCTACAATGCTGATGAGACAGGGCTGTTCTTCAACTGTCTCCCCGACAAAACCCTTTCATTTCAAGGTGAATCTTGCCATGGAGGAAAGCAATCGAAAGATAGAATAACTGTGTTGTTACCTGTGCAAATAGTGATGGAAGTGACAAAAGGAAACCCATTGTAGTGGGAAAATCAGCAAAGCCAAGGTGTTTTAAAAATGTTAAAACACTGCCAGTTACATACCACGCCAATAAAAAGTCATGGGTAACTGCTGATATTTTTAGATCATTTTTGTGTGAACTAGACTCCAGCATGGGCACTTACTGTCACAAAATCATTCTGTTTGTGGACAACTGCACAGCTCACCCGAAGGACATGTCTTTTTTACGAAATGTGCGAGTAGTCTTCTACCCTGCAAACTGCACTAGTGTGTTGCAGCCATTGGATGCAGGAGTAATAAAGTGCTTCAAGCAACAATACAGAAAAATGCTTGTGTGGAAGGCAGTGGGTCTGCTAGATGCCAGAGAGGAGAAGTCAGGTAAACCATTGAAAATCAGTGTGTTCCAGGCCATCCACTATTTGTCAGTTTCGTGGAAAAACATAACAGCGACAACAATTTCCCACTGCTTCCAGAAATGTGGCGTTGGAAAGGTAATTTCACCAGTTGATTAAATTGTGACGGAGAGTGACAAGGAGTTCGAAAAAGATTGGGAAAGCTGGGTGAAGATGTTGACTTCGAAACCTACTGCAGTCTGGACGATGATCTTGCTACGTGTGGTGAGGTGAGCATTGAGATGTTGTGTAGCGATGCTCAAGGACAAAAGGAAGAAAGTGAAGAAGCAGCAAATGAAGATGATGGAGAAGAGGTACCCTCATTCTCGGAAGCACTAGCTGCTTTCAACAAAGTGAAGGCATTTTGCTATGCACGGAAGCTCGGAGATTTGGAAGAAGACAGAATTTCAATGATGCAAACCTTGCTGTTCAGTCTTAAAAGAAGTTCTGATACCAAGCAAACAAAAATACAAGACTTCTTCAATAAAAATTAAGTGTCAAGGAGGATGTGAGACTTGTGTTATATACAGTTCATTTGTACATTATTTCCCCCTTTTATTTGATTTAAATAAGTGTATTTCTTATTGTACATTGTATTAATAATAACAAACTTGTGATTACCAACACCAAAAATATTTTGCTGCATAAAAACTCATCTTATAATTTCTCTGCATTATAAATAAGAAAGAAGTGTGCATCTTATAACATGTGGTGAGTATGTACCTTTTAAATTTTGAATAATACATACGTAATTACTTGCTTAAAACATACAAATTTGAAGTTTATTTTGTTTTGTTCATTTAAAAAAATTAAGGAAGTATAATTTTCCAATATTGATAGTGTATATACAGTGTGCTGCTGGTGTCAGTTTAAGGAAATAACTAACTGATTCACTGAAAGTTTTTGCAATAGTACATACATTGTGCATTTGGTAACTTTAGAGTGTGTTCCCACATTGTAGGATTTCCTGGATTATCCGTTTTTTATTCATGGTCCATTGGAAAACGGATAATCAGGGTTTCACTGTATTTTTATTACATGCATAGTAAAAAACCTTGTGCCTAAATGTGGCATATTCTACATAAAAATATAAATTAGGTTAACACAAATATGGCATTTATTTAGGCTTAAATAAAAGTGATGTACAAAATCACACAGAAATAAAATCAACAAAAGAATAACATGTCACAGCCGTCGGCCAAGAACTGACTTAAACTTCCTCACAGCTGTTGTCCACAATGCTGTCAGTGTCGGAACACTCATCATCGGAGCTCACGCAATCGTCTTCCGTGCCGTAGAGCGCATTTGAAATGCAGCACTTTTTAAAACTCTTTACGACTAATGTTTCTGGGATCGCAGACCACTGATACAACAAGATAGGTCGCCTTATTCTCCTGGTCTGTGTCATTTTGTGGTTTTCGCTCGCCATCCACTCTGAGTATTGCCGCTTCAGATGCATCCTCCAATCCCTCACACATGATTCGTCGACATCATATTTTCGCCCAGCAGCACGGCTACCGATTTCTTCCACTTCACTGATTATTTTTAATTTTTCCACAACTGTGAAAGAACAACTTTTTACGATTCATTACAATACTTGCAGCCAACACACGTGTAACACCTGGGTACTTTGCAAATGAGGGTAGGACAGTGCGTGGGAGCGTGCGTTTGTAACCAGCGAAGCTGTAGTGTGACCACCCTGTGAGGAATGTGACCTTGACTGTGCCGCTTCCTTCCCATCCTTTTCCCCTACCCCTCTTGCTATCGCAGCAACCTCCAGTTGTGCTGGTGTTATTTCGTCACTGTGCAAAAATGGCCCAAGACCCATGTAACACACGCACCCTACTTTTTCCGAACCTGATTTTTTTAAAAAAGGTGCGGGTGGAGACGTGGGTTTATACGGTATGCGTCATGGTGCACAGGTTCGCCCTGTGATATTCCATGGAAATATACATCCAGATATAATAAATATTGTTACTCCATTATAAAAATTCAATATAGATATACTACTCTTTTTAACACATTATTGTGTGTTATTTTAATGACTACTGGCTCATGTTTCTCACTAACATAAGAATGAATAAGCTTAAGGTGTGTTTTCATTTTTTTCTGTGATATTCTACTAAAAGTTCATTACATATTTATCACAAATTTGAATATTGTGCACCGACAATCATTTGTAGGATTGTAAATGCACCCCAAATTTCAATAATTTAACCACTGGACTTAGGTATGTTAATGACTGGTTTATTTAGACTATAGAATTTACTGATTATAAGTAGACCTTGATGATACCTACAATTGTGATACCAGGAAATGGGGAAAAAGGCAAAGGAGGTAAGTGATGCCTACATGGAAATGCTGAATGATGAAGGGGGTAGGGGAAATTGGGCGGATTTGTATTGCAATGTCAGAAGAGTAAAGGGGAAGGAGAAGCTACCAGTAATGAGGGGGAGAGATGGGCAGGAGAGTGTGTGGATCTGGAAAAGGCAAAAATACTGATTTGTGGAGGGGAAGTTATGGTTTGGAGCTCAGGGCAAGAAGCCAAGGGGCGAGAGAGACCTGGAAATAAAGATAGAGGTGTGATGAGGGAGGTGGGTAGACTAAATGGGAGGAATGCAGCTGGTACCAATGGGATAGGAAACAGTCACCTCAAATTGGGGGAAAGGAGGTTTGTAGATACACTAGAGTCCCGTTATAGCGAGGTGTCACGGTTCCGGGTTTGATCCTCGCTATAACCGTGTCCTCGCTATAACCGAATTGGACAAATTTTGGCCCCCAAAAATTAAAATTAACCGAAAATAGCATAAAATTGTGTTTAAACCTGTATAATTGGAAAATAACAGGTTATATTAACGAAATCTTAATTTCTGTGAGCAGATGTGTGAATTTTCTTTAAAACGATACCCCATAAGTACGGATGCAATCACTGATTGCGTCAAAATAACCAGAATACCCTACCACACCACGTAAGTATAGCATCTCAGCCCGCGGCCGACGCAGCATTGTCCTGCTATCTATTGTCGACGCGGGCAGTCTGCTGGCGGCCATGTTGGTTCGGGATTTTGCTAACAGGTGGTGCTTGTGTAGCGCGACGATTTAATTCCTTACAAAAAAGCAGGAGTACAGCTGCGGCAACGCACTTACGCCTCAAACGAAATAGTCGCTGGAAAACTATACTTTTTTCATTTAAAGAAACCTTTTAGAAAATAAATTTGGGATTAAACTCAAACCATCACCACCCCTTTCCCGGACAGATACCCCAACAACTGACCGAAACAAAAGTTACAAGAAAACTGCCCTAGCGATTCGGAAATAAATACGGTAGTGCCTACTAGAGGTGTAAAAGTAACGAAAATATGTGTACCCGTATGTATTCGTTACTATAACAATTAGTACTCGTTACTATCGTTACGTTACTCGTTACTTCTGATACCGCATAACATGCTATGTTATGTTGCAGCAAAGAATCCAGTCGTATTGCGTAGGCGTACAGTATGCCGCCGCGTAAATAATAATAAATAGAATATAAACAATTAACAATATTTGATAATTAATAGTTTTTGTTAACCAAGAAACAATTAAATCTCATTAGAGCGGCTTTTTAATATTATCTCTTTTAAGATGACAACCAAAAAACGTGCAAATACGCGATTATAAAAACAAAAACATATTTCTAATTTGAAAAAATACTTTCTTACGTTGTTTCTGTTCCAATCTCAAACTTTGCCTACACACGGCAGACTGCACAGATAACTAACGGAAGTTTGATGAAAGAAAGGATGGGATTCTATTTTTAAAGCCACGCACTTAGGTGGCGACAGCAAGGCTGAAGAATGTGACAGGCGTCAACTGCAAGATGTCTAGTGTCGAGCGAGAGGGGTGGAGATAAAGCAGACAAATAACAAAAGCGCGCTTCAAGCGATCACGCCGTAAATTCCTCAAAAATACCTCGTTATAGCCGTGTTCTCGCTATTACCGTGCTCGCTATAACGAGATTCTACTGTACTTGCAAGTATGCAATCACTGGAGGAGGGACAACTGCCAAGGCAGTGGTGGTGCCTATTTTCATGGAAGGTGGAGATAAGGCAAAAGCAGAAAATAATAGGTGTCAGCCTAACATCAAGTGCAGGGAAGGTGATGGAAAAATTTATAGTGAGGTACATGGTAGGAAAAATTGGAGAGCTGGAATGGATGTACGAGAAGCAACAAGTCTTTAGAAAGGGTTTCTCCTGTGAGAAGCAGATGGTGGGACTGCTGAAGGACTTGGTAGAGGCAGTGGATGAGAGCGAACAGGTAGACACAATCTTGATTGATTTTGAGAAGGCAAGAGATTCAGGAGGTAGGGGAATACAAGTACCTGGGAGTACAGAGTGACTTGGGTTGGGGAAAGCAGGTGCAGCAGGTAGTAATGAAGGGGAGGAGAGGGCTGGGGCTGATTGCTAAGACACTGAAGGGGACAGGAAAAAGAAGGCGTATTCAATGTTGGTGAGGCAAATGCTTGAACATGCAGTGGCAATTTGGGACCCATACCTAGGGCTAGATGGGCAATGGGTATGTGGAGGAGGGAAGGGGTGAAAAAAGTCGTGCATGACGCCACAATGTCCGTGTCCGTTTCAACTTCTGTAAACAATAGATGTGTGGTGGCATGCAGTTAGGTATACTGGGGGGGGGGGGGGGAGATGCGTGCGCAAGATTGACTATGCTATCTGCTGTTGTACAAACATCAGCTATGGCAAGTTAAGTTGCGGCTATGGAGTTTAAAGGACCAAATGTTTTTACGTCCGCGCGTATATGTTGCATGGCTACGTCGACGGACTAGGTCCTTAGCAGGTAGAAGCAAGGAAGAGGGGGGAAGAATGTGGGTGACAATCAACATGCACTATCTCTCTATCTCTTGACGGCGCCAGTTGCTTCTCCTCCCATGTCGGCAAAGGGGAAATCTAAAAATAGACCAGCCAATGACCTTTCTTCCTCCATTCATTTTATCCCCCCCCCTCCACCGCTTCAAATACCACCACTCCGTTCTTGAACAGTACCGGTTTTTCTATCAGGCCATTTCATTCGCAATTAAATAAAAAACCATTGTAGATACAAAAAATTTCATATAAACACTTTCTATTCGTAATTTAATTTGCTACAACTTTTATTCAGTGGGTTTTTTCACTTTAGTACACCATTTTCAAGTTACAGTGTGAAATTAAGACTGTTTAGATGGTTCAGAATCTAACTTAACATTAATTTTTATAATCGATTACTCTTTACAAGGATTTTTCCTGCCATTGTCAGCTCTCATAGTAGCGAGGTTCTACTGTATCCGTTTCACTGTCAGTAAAAGATAGTTTGAAAAGGTATGCGACGTGAGTTGAAGGTCACGTCCAGATGGGCAAGTCAGCCAGCCGATTGACGATAAAGTACATAACCACGTATCTCCTGTTATACAGTGTCAAATTTGACATACAAAGAGCGATGGGAGGCATATAAAGATTAATGGTGGGACATATTTATATAAAGTATATTTCCCTACACAATTTTGGAACACATTAAATAAATTAGCCTTGCTATTTATGGAAACTAATGCTTCAGAATACACAATTTCGATTAACACAAGCATTTTTAGGAACACATTAGTCGTGCTAAGTGAGGGATAGGTGTAGAGAAGTTGGTGAAGTTTTTTAGGGTGACAAAGGGTGAGGGGGGGGTTGGGGGGGATGCTGGGTAACAGGTTGAACAAAGGGGTGTATAGAGGGAGGAAAGATCATGGATGGAAGATTTAGAGAGTGGAAAAGAACGGCAAGAGGAAGGCAAGTATTCCTGGTGAGGATGGGGAGGGAGTGGAATGGGATTGAGGGAAAGATACTGGATGCGAGAAGAGGAAAGTGAGGAAGAGGCTTCAGAAATTGGACTAGAGAGGGGGGAAACTCCTTGCTACCGGGCAGAAACCCAATCGCTAGTGTATCAATCAATCAAAGCAATTCAAGCTCAAAGAAAAAGCAGAAATGCTCAGAGAACTGGACAAAAAGAAAAAGGTCGCAGTTGCGAAGACATATGGCATTGCGGCGAAGACCGAATGTAGAATTGTTAAAGACCGGGCAAAAATTAAAAAAAAAAAAAATGTATTAAGCTACTTTGTTTGGTTGTGACCACAAAAACCTTTGTTCTGGAGATCACCAAGGTATGGAAAATGCTTTGAAAATGGTTGAAAGAAGTACTATAAAAATATGTTCCAGTAACTAGCCCAATGTTACAAGTTACAGCAAAACAGTTTGCATTGCTTATGGACATCAAAGAATTCCACGCCAGTTCAGGCTTAATCCATGCATTATTCAGAATGCCAAGGTACATTTTTGAAAATGCCTCATTGAGAGGTTGCTCATCAACATTAGGTTGAAGTGCCCACCAACATCAATGTTCGTCAGGCAATTAAGATGATCACAGGTGGATGGATGGTGGAATTTTCAACAAGAAACTATTGCCAACTGCTGGAGAAAGTCTGGCAATGTAAAATGTAAAGTTGACGAGCTCACACCAACTTGATCAGACCAGGATGCAAACCACACAACACAAACATGCGAAAGCAATGACATTGACCCAGAAGTATCAGCCTCCATGCAGTTTCATTCACAGTCTATGTGTCTGTGGATAATGAAATTATAAACAACACCAGTGCTGACTGACAGCGACATCATTCGTGAAGTCATTTGATCACAGTCATTAAAAGCTTATTGTGACTGTGACAGCTACGGAAGCTATTCTGAGCTTAGAAAAACTGAACAAATTAATCTCTAAACACGAAAAGGTTTCAGAAGAGATCAGGAAATCTTTCTATGACATAGAACATTTTGTTCAACAGAGCATCATTGAAACGAAAAAAACAAAGTGAAAAAAACAAAAAAACAAAACAGATTTTTTTAAAAATAAATTAACTTAAGTTATGCAGAAACACCTATATTTAAACTGATGTCAGATGTTCACCAAATGATAATGTATCTTATAATATTTTTTATTTTATAATTTTTCTCTTATTTTTAAAGTGTATGTATTTTTCATTACTAAGTACAAAACTTTAGGTTCCCGTAAGTACTTAGTAATGAGATTCTACTGTATTTTTATGCTAATATGATTTGAACAAAACAAATTTATACTTGCACAGTTCTATTTATCACTGTAGTTTACTCATAAACTTAAAAAAAAAAAAAAACTATACAGTATATTTGGAGTATATTAGTGTTCGCCTCAATTAATAAAAATACAAATATAATACGACAAACAACCCCTGGTACTAACACCTATTAGATTACTGTATATGGAAAAGTTCTTTGAATAAGAGAAGATAGACTTTCTTCCTGGCCTCCCAATTTTAGGGAGAGCTTGTTGGTGTATAAAATGTTGTGCTATTATCTTTAAAAGATTTGTGCAATGGGAGTGCATGACTTGATGTAAGTTTTTGGACATACGCCATTGCTAAGAACTTTTTCTGTTGAAGAAAAACTAATAAATAAAATAAATAAATAAAAATAAAAATACTCAAAAAAAGATACAAAAAACACACAAAATTAAGCAAACAATTGCTGTTGTCAACAAGGATATGAACACCACAAAATATTCCGAAACAGGAATATGGTCAGCAAACAAAGAAAAAACAAAGAAAAATGTACTAAGAGAACGAAAAAATCCCCACAAATGATGACAACACAAAAATATTGAAACCCAAAATGATTCAGCACAACAGTTGAAGCGAGACAAAAAACATGACAAAACGAAAAAACAAACAAATACAATAGTTTTACCTAAACAGAAACAAGCGACGTTTCGGGAACTGCTATCTGCTCCCGTCCTCAGGCAGAGACGCACATGGTACGGAAACACAGGTGCGACTGAGAAGGGGCTGGAAAATGAGGGTATTTATCAGAGAAAGGGCTACATCTTGCTCAGCCAATGACAGACGAGCTGTCTCCCCATTGGCTGTGCACCATGTAGTTAAAGCGGATTGGTTATGGTGGGTTGAGTATTGGCTATTGTTTTGTGCTGCAGGGATGTTTCTCTCTTTATCAAAGGGATCCACATATTTTTTAATTCAATGCTCTGCTGGCTGAAAATATTTTTATTGCTAATAATGAAGGCTGATTCTTTGATTTTCCTTTTTATTTTATCGGATTCCTGTATGAGTGGTGTGGAGTCTTCCCAGAGAATTTTGTGGCTATTTTCCCATGAATGTTCAGCAAGTCTGGATTTTAGGGTTTCACCCTTCTTGCAGTTGTTTTTGTGTTCTTTGATTCGGGTGGATAGAGCTCTGCCAGTTTCACCTATGTACATGTGGCCACATTCACAGGGGATTTGATACACACAGTTGTGAGTTTGTAATTTTTCTGTGGCTGGTTTCACCTTGGTAACAATACTTATTATTTTATTTATTAGTTTTTCTTCAACAGAAAAAGTTCTTAGCAATGGCGTATGTCCAAAAACTTACATCAAGCAATGTTGTGCTAGTTAAGATATTGTTGCTAAGTTTCTCTATCCCCCAACTATTGTATAGATTAGGGACAAGATTATATGGTGATTTGTGAAAACAGAAATGCACATCAATATACTTATTACACCGAAGTGAAAGTGAATACACCATATAGCATCTAAATGTCAAGTAATTGAGCATTTTAATCAAAATCTCTCTTAAACACAAATACAAGTTAAAATAGTAAATTAATTTAATTTATTTAGCAGGAAGTTTGTACCAAAATATACAGTAGAATCTCGCTGATATGACCCCTCACGGTTTCCGGAAAAACGGACTTATAAACGGAATGGTCGTAATAGAGAATTCGGGCCAATTTTTGTATTTCGCGTCAAGAAGTGAGAAGGGGTCGGAAAAGGGTGGGGAGGGTCTCGTTCGAAAGGGCAATCCATGACGTGTTGTCACCTGCCTAGTCAGTTGCTGCCATGCATTGGACCAACGAGCAGCGCGCGTTTGCCGTCGAGGCTTACTTTTCTAATGGCAGTTCCATTATCGCCACTCAACAAGCGTTCCGTATTCGGTTCAACATTCGTCCTGCAGGTCCAGTTCCTGGTCGGCAATTGAATGTCACGTGGGCGGACACATTGAGGGCGAGTGGAAGCGTGATGAAAAGTGGGACAGGAGGTCCGCGGACTGTCACTACCGCCGAAAACATTGAGAGAGTGAGGCAGTCATTTTTGCGCTCTCCATGGTGTTCAGCACGTAAACACGCCGCTGCTCTGGGGATTTCGGACCGCAGTGTGAGACGAATTCTTCATAATGAACTGAACTTTCATCCCTACAAAATGGTTGTGACAAGTGCTTAGTAAACGCAATTTTATTGCTCGCCGAAATGCATGTGAAGTGCTCCGTGAAAACTTGGCTCATGACGCACTCGTGTTGTTCAGTGATGAGGCTAACTCACATTTCGGGCAGTGAAAACAAGCAAAACATGCGTTATTAGAGTGATAACAATCTGCGTGAACTTCATCAGCGGCCACTTCACTGTGAACGAGTAACTGTGTGGTGTGCAGTGTCAAGACAGGGATAATTGGTCCTTATTTTTTTGAGGAAAATGAACGTGCAGTCACGGTGACTGCGGCTCATTACACAAATGATTGAAGGATTTTGTCTGCCTTCACTCGCATAAATGAATGTTAGGGATGTCTGATTTCAACAGGATGGAGCCACGGCACACACCGCGCGATGTTCAATGGATGTTTTGAATTAATATTTCGCAGAGCGCCTTATCTCAACGAGAGGCGACTTTGTTTCGTTCCCCCGATTTGGCTCCGTGTGACTTTTTTTATGGGGTTATCTGAAATCAATTGTATACAATGACCGTCCAAGGACCCTACCTCATCTTAAAAACAACATACGCCAAGCTATCACCTACATACCCGTCGATATGCTTGAAAGAGTTGCACAGAACTTCCGAAATCGGGTAACTCAATGCATTGACTATGGGGGCCATCATTTGATGCATGTCATCTTTAAAACTATATAATGGAAAATTTTCAGGTGTTATGTATTGCAAGAAAAATTAAATTATAGATATATAATGATATATTTACTACTTTATTTTTTATTGGCCTTTCAAATTAGCAAGTTTCTGCGCCGCACCCTGTAATATTCAAAGTAATCATGGCAAAATATTTAAACATTAAACTAAAATAACAAGTTTTTTATGCATTTAAAATATGGGAGGTCATGTGAGAAGAGGTTCTACTACTAGAATAAGTAAAATTTTTGATACATGTGTTATATATGATCTGCTTTTTTTTAAAAAAAAGAAGAATCTAATATTAACATCTGATTAAATTTACATCCATAAAGTCCGTGAAAATGGCAGTCATATCTGCTGGGCCAGTGTCGATCCCAGATCATTGCCATGAACCGACTCGAGAGTCTGTCTACATCGAAGTTCCCGATGATCTTCGCTCAGCGCTCAAAACTCAATGGTGCAACAGAAAATATCCAACAAGGAACAAACCAGCTAATGACTCGCAACTGGCCATACGAGACGAGCACATAGTTATGTTAAGTCTCGACTCAAAGTGACTGCCTGCCTATCCAAAACCCATTGTTTCCAGTGAATACTACAGGCTGCTGTGTTTCACAAGCTTATTCCAAAATTGTTGATCCACTTGAGCCCTTCCTTGGTGGTAGTGAGCGGCTTGTACTCCAGCCCTATCCAGCCATCGTATCCGAGTTCTTCCAGCAAGGAGAAAACATATCTATAGTCTATTTCTCCACTGGTATCTGGTTCGTTTCGATTTGGCACTTGCGCTGCCTGAATGTGACCTGAAACAAACAAGACAATCGCAAACATCAATAACAAAGAGAATTTTCTGATACTCGTGACAACTTTAACACTAAATAGATTTTAAAACCTGAATGATTTTAGCAGGGTGTCAACATTCTGCAGTCAGGGAATTTATTTTAAATCTACGAAAGTAATGGGAATTCCCCAGTAATAGCAATTTGGAAAAATGTAAAGGTTCAGTCTGCCATTACCCATACTTTTATAGCATATAATATATAAAATAGTTTTAGTGGATATACATACAAACTATAAAATGGCACAAACAAGGTTCCAATTTAAATAAAGTGAAGGGACAACTAGATCAGCTAAGGGGATGGTTGAGACAACATTTCCTTTATTCCTTTCGGAATTTGGTAAAATATGTGTATTTAAATATAGGTATATAAATCACAAGCATTGACATAAGCAAAACTGTCCAGCCTTAAAAATATTTTTTTAAATTATTTTTTTAAGGAAAATATTTAATTTGGAATTTCAATTACAACAATCTCATCTGTTTCCACTTCTTTAATGCATTCCATTTTGTTAAGTATGTTCATTTCATATTTTAATTTTTTTTCAGTTTCAATTGCTACAAAAGCATAACTCTCCACAGTTGAGGTGCATACATCTGTTTTGTTTCATCATTCTTGCAACAAGCTACCTACCTTTTTCACACCCAGTCTCATAACTTTGCTGTGTGTTGGTTCCCCTGTTCTCATTATGTGAGGCTTGACATCTGAGAATATTTACAAATTCATGGTCTCAAAGAAAATTTTAATTCATACATGAATTAAAGTATTCAAAATAACACAAATATACCCTACCAAATACGAGGTTAGGAATGTTAATAGTGGACTCACTGCTGCAGAGACACCATGCAACGGAACCAAGTAATGTCGCTGACGAGAAAACTGAGGCACGATAGTGTCAGTAAATTCTTCGAGAGGCTTGCGGGGAATCTGCATTGCCCACTCATCACGATGCTGTGCAGGCAGTGGCTAATTTGTTCGGTCGATGGAGCTGGGAAGTGCTGCACCATTCACCATAATCCACTCTGCAACTTTGACTTGATTCCTAAGATGAAGGAACCACTTAGTGGCATTCGCTTGAGAAATGTTCCACAGATTCTTCAAGAAGTATACTGCTCCAGTCAAACTTTCACCACAACAGGCGCTGGCAACGGGTTGTATACAATGCTGCTGACTACATTGAAGGACAGTATAACTTTGTAATACGTATCTCTTTTGTATCAGTTGTAAATAAACAGGTGCCACTATTAAAGTGGGTTGAATAGGGAGTCCAACATTTTAAAATTACACAATATAGTACCACCAAAATATGTAAATTAATGAATTTAAAAAATATTGAACTGACTTTAGAAGTTGGTTGTGGCCTGAAGAACTATCTCTCCAATTACTTTTTAAGTTAAGGTGTTGTGGCGGAGGAATCGCCAATGTGCTGAAAGGAGTAGAACAGGGCTATCAAAAAAAAAAATATATATATATATGCATAAATGATTTTACGTCTAAAGTAAATCAACAATGGAAATAAATTTATTTTCAAAAATAAACGTCCTCATCGTTCAAAATCGAGGCATTGACTTGTCTACACAGTTTTTCTCTATACTTCCATATGTATTTTCATTGGGAAATCCCAAGTTTAGGAAACAAGTGTTTTAGTCAGTGGGCCAGTCTTTAGGGGTTTGGAGTGTTGCATGTTGCCTACGGACTGTCTGTTCAATAGACCTAGACAGAATGATTTACAAACTGCAACACTCATGATTTACTTATTCTTTAGGAAACTTTAATTAAAAAAAAAAACTATTCAGTTGACATTTATTCATTTTAACTAACAAAATGTAATTAATCATACGAACCTTAAACTCACACTTTCTTAACTACCTCATGTCATGGTTTACGCCCAAATACAGTAACATGTATTATGTTACCCATACTTTTAGTTAAAAAAAATTAGTTAAAAAAAATTTATGGACATAAGCTGGTTTTCACTTTATGTCATAGATTGAAACAAGATTTTGTGGTTTAATTTTTAGTCAGATTTCATTTATAAAACAGAGGATTATAGTTTTTATTTAAGTTGTTTAGCAATACGTATTCCACCAAAATATTGGTAAAATTTATATGCTGCATTTTACGGTAAAATTTTTTTTCTTTAAATGGTCTAAAACTGATACATTCAGAAAAATAAATATAAATTATCTACCATTTATGGTTTAAAATTGACTCGATAAGAGACGCACAATAAAACTAATTTTCTGATTCATGCACATAGATACAATTTTTTTTGTCCAAAAAAATTACATTCCTTGAATTTCAAACATTAAAATCTTTTTTTATATGATTATAAGTAAGTTTGGGTTAAAGGCTACTTAATTCCATAATGTAATTTGCATTTCAGTGCTAAGAGGTATATTAACTTGCATTTTGGTGTTACGGGGTGTTTTCACATGCTTCTCGGTTTTATCACAATTCACCGTATGGGTTTGGCCACAATAAAGTGGGACTAGTGTTGTGAGTTGGGTAAATACCCGGTGGGTAGGGTATTTATAAATGGGTATTTACCTAGGTACTTACCCCTGCCTCTGGTAAATACCCAATATGAGGGTTTTTAAAGTAAAATCACTTTTTAAGTGTATAATCATATGGCATATTCTCATATTCATTATTTTATTGCTGTAACTTTATGCTTATCTGTTACTAAATTAACCTTATAAAACCATTTAGTAATCATAAATAAAGTGAAAAAATACACTCAAATTTTTAATGAAATATAGCAGAAATATATGCTCATCTTTTGCATCTTCTCTGTGCCGACATTTTAGGATGTGCATCTGTCAAAAACTTTATGGCTTATGTAATTGATATTGTTAAGACAATCAAGAATAGCCACATACTGCATGCATTGTTTAATCAGATTCAATCTCAGAGAAAGTCTAATGAAAGAATTTTGTTAAAGTTACGTGCAAAAACTAGGTGGGGGAGCAGCTTATTTTCTTTACAGAGTTTGTTAGCCAATAAGTCAGTTCTCCAGAAATTAGCAGCTAGTGAAGAGGCTGAACTCGCTCCAAACATTAAAAGAAGACTGCTTGATGACTGTGTGTTCTGGATCCAGGTTCAAAAGATCACTAACATCTTGAAACCCATTGTACTGACGTCCCTCGGCTTGAGGCCCCCAGTTCCCTGCTTGCGAGACTGTCCAGTTATGCCCGTACTGCTCTGTGGGGTGTGGATCCAGGCCAACGTGGCCGGGACAGGGAACTGCGGGACCTGGAGGGAGGGGTTAGGTGGAGAGGAATATTGGTAAACTGTTCCAATAACGATTCGGCGTTGACGATTTCACGAGCCTCTTTTATTAACGATTTATAGCCTGCCGCAGCCTGGCGGAACCGCCGCGGAACAAGCTCCCTTCCCGCGACGACCCAGACTCCCGTAACACCGTACAGCCCGTTAGGACGTCCCGGCACAGATTGAGAGTGTTTATACGTAATACTGATCCCGTTTAAGGTTACACCGTGAAGAAGAACAGTGCGCGCGCGCCCCGTTACATAACGTTTCGTACGACAATAGAAGCTCTGAGTCCCGTAATTGCACGTCCGCGGTCTAGAACACTCTGCTAGTAACGTCACTCGACGACTCGTAAATTCAGTAACGCGGCGAATGACTCACGGAGGCAGCTTGACTGCCGTATCAACTCGTGAACTGAAAACGAAAGGTTGGCCACGTGCTCCGGGTACGCGCCTCGCGAGCAGCGCGGAGCGGCGTACACGACTGTCCTCGATCGAGCCCTGAATACGACTGACTCTCCCCGCCCGCCCGCGGGCCGGCGCCCGCGGGCTGCAGGGAGGGAAGGGGAAATCGGCCGGCGTGGGAGAGGTCCCGCCCCGCGGCGCGCCAGGCTGCAATTACATACTAGCATACTTGAGGAGAAACAGAATATTTACACAGCAACAGAGCCCACTGGCATGCTAGGGCGCACGCGGGTGTGTCCCTGGCCGATGCACCACACTGTTGGTTCACTGGGGAAACAAGGGAGGACGTTGACGAGGCATAACGGCCTGAAGGAGCCGAGGAGACACTTGGGTCGCCGTCAGTACATATGATAACTGCAATGGAATCAAACATCCCCCAGATACACAAAGTATATATTGTATTTGCAGAGTTAGAATCTACCTTAAATGAAGCAGTTCCCCTGTCTCCACTCCAAAAAGCTGAAGAGAGAAACATTTTGGAAAAATTCTCAAAATGGAAAAAAATTTGGTATTGGCGAAATTCACCTAGCAGCAAATCTTTTGAATCCTGCAGTACAAGGTAATGAATTGAAACCAACAGAATTGGTTGATGCCTTGGTTTTTATCTGTGAAGTTGGTCACCACATGGCCTTGAATGTAATGAAGATTCGGCAAGATTTGGCTGATTACATGGATAAAGAAGGACTGTGGAGGCGCCAGTTCATTTGGGATGGTGTGGGTAACAATATCATGGTGGAGGGGCCTACGTGGAACTTGTGTGTTAGCTGATGTAGCGGTAAGAATCCTTGGGGCTCCTGTCACATCAGCTGCTACAGAATGAACATTCAGTACCTTTAGCTGGATTCATGACAAGAAAAGAAACAGGTTAACAACCTTACATGCTGCCAAGATAACATATGTATCTCATAACTGGAAATTACTAAACAGTACTACAGAGACAGAAGGAAAACAAAAAGAGAGAGAGAGAAATAAGGTATCTTCATACAAGAACCACAGCAAAACTGACAGTGAAGATGAAGATGACACAGAGGAAGATGACACACAGGAAGATGAGAAGCTGGAACTTACAAGTGAAAGTGATAGTGAAGTGGTTAGTGAATGAAGACAAACTTAAACTTGGAAGAATATTATTAAAAATATTAGTCGAGGAATATTTTTAACTTTTAGTCCATTTTGCACAGATGAAGAGTGAAGAACAAATAAACATGCAATTAATTTCTCAGCTATTCTTAGAAAATTTTGAAAATACATGTTTACTTTTTATTTTGATATTGTGTAAATTAAATAACATTGTAGGTTAATTAATGTGAGATTTAAGTAAGGACTGGAAAGTAATAACAGATGGATTAAAATAAAAACAAAAAGATAAATTAAAAACAGAAACTTAAAAAACAAAAAAATGTAAATATGATTAGTTATGTAATATTGTGTGCTTTTGTGTTGAATGCATGATGTTAATGAAAGTATGCTACAACTTTGAAAGGTGATTCCTTCTTCCAAAAACAAGGTAGTCAAGTCTTAGAGTTACACTACGCCATTTTTTTGCGTAGTACTATTCTCTAGGGTAAATTTGTAGTTAAAAAATTTAAAATAGTTAATATTGAGAAAGTATGGAAAATGATGTGGAGTAAAATTACAATATTTTGATAAATCTTTGGTGTGTTGAATTATACAACCTTCGGGGGGAAAAAACCTTAAAATAATGATAATAATAGGTCAGGTCAGGTTACCCTATTCGCTATTCCCCAAAATAAAAATTTAGTTGTCTGGTTTTTCTAAATATTTCACACTATTGCTTTTCCCCCGTAAGAATTGTGCTCGGAAAAAATGGTGGCGTGTAACTATTCCATGTTTTTGATAAGGGAACACCTGCTAAAGTTTGCAACATACTTTCATTAACATCCTGTTTGTAACATATTACTTTGTGAAATTATTAAAACTCGACAAAATTAAAATTATCATTGATTTAATGAAAATACCCAGGTATTTATGAAATTTGGGTATTTACCTGGGTAAGTACCCAAGGTATTTACCCTTAATTATATATACCTGGGTATTTTCCATCTCTAAGTGGGACATAGTTTCACAATTTAATATTAGATCAGGAGAAATATTAAACTTTTAACGTATTGTAGACAAATTGCATTAAGGGCTTAGCAAAACCGTTGGTTTAATACACGTGCTCAAACTTAAATGTTGTAAAATTTATGGTCATGGAAGAACAACAGTTTTTTTTTATAACTTATTAAATTCCAATTTTCTTTTCGTCAAATATTTCATAATAGGCCTATGTTACTTTATATGAGTAAACAGGAGAAAAAAACAGGAAGTATAAATAAATATAACAACATTGCGTGACCCCCAAAAATTAAAAAATCCTTTCATTATAATTTTAAGGCATTTTTTAAAATAAAATACTAATAATTATCAAGGTATGAAATTGTAAGTTCACATTTTCCTAAGTGCAATTAAAATTATCTAATTAACCACTAACATATTTTGTAACATTTTTATTGAAAAAAAAAATAATTTCTTACAAACTGTTACGGAAGAAAAAGTCCAAATAAATTTCTCAAAATTATTGTTTCCTGTTCTCTACTATTTTTTATCACATGATATTTTCCCTCCATTTTCATTACTGACAGCTGGAGGTTGAATACTAAGTCTCACAAAATACTTTTACATAATGAAGCAAATTTGTTAAATGTGGTAAGTTTATTCCACTGTCATTTCACATTTTAAAGAATATTTAAATTCATATTTAAAAAACTAGTAAAATTGTATCTAGAATCTTTTAACAAATATTTTAAAAATGAGGTTTTGTTATATGTTTACAATTCTGTTCTTTAATGTAGTTATACATTCTTTAAACAATGGAAAACTGGCTTTAACTTACATTTCTATGACTTTACAAGTGATGTGTTATATTTTTAGTAAACAATGGGCAATACAGGTGCTCAACAGATGCAGGAATGCAGAAAGAGGCAGAAGATACTTGCAGAAAAAGGAGAAATGTGGCGTTTCGATCAGGAAAGGAAAAAATTAAAGAGAGAAT
This sequence comes from Bacillus rossius redtenbacheri, assembly GCF_032445375.1. Classification (NCBI taxonomy): domain Eukaryota; kingdom Metazoa; phylum Arthropoda; class Insecta; order Phasmatodea; family Bacillidae; genus Bacillus; species Bacillus rossius. The sequence continues at coordinate 33,872,060 of NC_086340.1, read as the reverse complement.
AACCAACAAAAAATGGAGGTATTTTTAAATTAAGAAAATATGGATGAGAAAGAAAAAAGGATACACAAAAGAAAGTAAGACAGCAAAACTGCACAGATCTTACATACAAGTGCAATAATATGTAAAGCAACTGTTTGAGTGAAAAAGGCATAACCTCATTCACCAAGGAAAAGTGTTGAGGTTCTTGGAAAATTTGTTAAGACTTTTGTCACCAAACAAATTATTGGATATAGCAGGGCTTAGCAATAATAAAAAAAAAAGGTAGTTCAAAGGAAATGAAGAAGTGAGTCTTACAGATGAAACTGTGAGAACTCTAAAAGACTTTTTTTTTTAAAGAGATGATAAATAAGTTGGCAATGTGCAGGTCAGAAAGATTTTGTAACTGTCCAAACTTCAAAATGCAAAATGTGGTATCAGAAACATCTATTGCTGGTGACCTTACTGAAGCAATCTGTATTTTCAAGAATGATTCCAGTGATGTTTCATCAGGGTATTCCAAATTCAAATCCTTATGCCCTGAACATATAGTTTCTATGTCTCTTACAGATCAGGATGGGTGTATGTAGTTATCATGGAAATACTGAACTGCTTATAGGCTCATTGAGGAAGTACCTATATAACTTCCCTAATTCTGTAAGCAAAGTGCTTTTACAAACATTATGTGACACAAATAATATTCATTGTGTAGACAGAGAATGCAATCACTGTTGAAGTGTGTTACAACTTTACTATTTACGGCACTACATGTAAATGTTCTTACGCTTTATAATATCAGATTTTTTTTTCTATTGTATGATTTAGTCAATTTATTCATTTTAACACATACATACTGTAATAAGTCATAGAATTTATGAAATTTGTGTTATTGTTAATCTATCTAAGAATACATGGGCACAAAAACTAAAGGGTACTAATATACGTTATCTATGTTTATACTTCTGTCATAGGCTATTGAAGTCACGTATGGATCATTCTCAATTGTAAATAGCTATTTTATCAAACACACTAGATAATGATAGGTTGATAACAGGATCATTAAATAGGCAAATTGTTACATTATTACCAATACTCCAGCAAAGAATAATTGCATATAATTAACAAGCAAGTCAAACAATTTTGTGTGTCATTTTTGAGATACATCACAACAATTCGTAAATTATTTAATTAATAAACAAGTTTAATACTTATTCATACCATAAAACAATGTAATTGAAATTGTACCCAATATTCAACATTAGTTAGGTATCACATTATCACATAAGAGTTAATCCAAACTACAAAGTATCATGACTCGTTAAAATCTGATTACACTTGCAAATGTCTTCAAATATCCCAATACATTTCACAGTAATCAATATTTTGGAAATAGTAGTATCCCTTTAGCACAACTTTAACTTCATCAGTATAAAATTAATATATTATTTGTCCACTAGTTAGTTCATCGAGGAGCACAAGTATTAAACCTCATGACTACTGGTATGTTCTTGAGAGACCAGCAAAATTAGTTACTAACTTGACATTAAATCCAATTCTTAGAAGTTCTTGAAAAATAAAGATTATTAATTACTTATACGCTCATACGTCTACTCATGTCCAAGCAATATATATATATTCAGTGAGATTTGAGCTTCTAAATGATATCTTCTATAATAAAGTATTGTTAACAATTTATTAAAACAATAAAAATAATAAATCGTCGTAGGAAAACTACCGGGTTCGTAAATGGATAGCCCAATTAAAGATTTTACTACACAGTTTTATTTATTGCCAATATTTACGTCACTAACAAATAATCTTCTAAAAATGCCATATAATCAATTACACTTAAAAATGTTGATTCCCCAGTCACTCAGTTTTTACACACCGCACACCTCGCTGGGCCGCACCTCTGGCGCAACTCTCGCCGCAGCACCCCTCGTGGACCTCCGTCACGGAACTCTGTCGCCGCCGTCGCACTTCCCTTCGCCGAGGGTCCGCTTGATGCTTCGCTCGGAACTTCGCTCGGGACTCTCTCGCCCCAGAACTCTGCCACACCCGCGACACTATCGCCCGAAACTGAACTCTCCGCCCTGGAACCTTCGTCCAGGGACTTCGCCGCTCCGCCGCACGCGCGGCACTATCGCCCGGAAACTTTGCCACAGGAAAACTCCCGACTCAACTGACTCGGAGGCCGGCGTCCTTCTAGAAGTCGCAAGCGTGCTGGGGCCTGTCACGCAATTCCACGCCGACCCGACGGCAGAATTCTCGAGACACGCATCGGCGGCTTGCGTAACTCCGCAGCTGTCAGGTGTCATGGTAACACCGCCGAGACAGAGAGCTGCGCGGGGAGCGAAGGGAAGGAGGGAGGAAAGCGGCGACCCTTGTTATCTTCCAGACGTGCACGGCACGTCTCACGTTGTGGCGGCCACGTGACGTCAGCGGCCGTGCAGCGCCGCAGCCCTGCTTACTTTCGTAACATTATGTATACATGAAGGTAGATATTTCAATTCAAACCTAAATACAGTTATTTGTATAACTGCCCTATAAGTTATCCACATTTAACTATAAACAAAAATCATCAACATCATTAGTGCTATGATATAAATGCAAAACCAGCTAATGCAATTACTTAATTCAAAATACAATTATAAACTTTCTTTTTGATATAGCAAAACATTACTTACATTACTCACTCATTGTTGTGCCATAACAAAATTTATATTTTCATCAGAACCTAGAGAGGTGTAAAGCATTGGCCTGTACTTATTCTGTTTTCAATATATAGAGCATACAATATCATTGAACTGTCTTATTTCTAGCACTCATAGACTCATAGACTGTGACAAACATACACGGTTTGTTACACTGTGGAACTTCAAATTTTGATGACATTGAGTTCAATGAAAGTATTTCCTATTATAAATGGGGAACAGAAAATTGCAGAGTTGTAAAGCAAGAAATACATTCAGACATTGAATCAGTAAAATGTAAAAAATGTAAACTTTACACACAATTAATAATATATTTTCTGGCACAGTTACAATGCTAAAATACAATGAAGTGAACTACAAACTTTAAGAGAAACACTCCCAGAAAACAAAACAATTATTTCGGAAGACTTCACAGAAAATTATTTAATTAAGCATCAGTCTGAAATCATGCAGGCTTACTGGAGTTCATTCACCCAGTGTTACAATTTTCATTGCTGTAGTATACTAAAAATTTTAAGGTCGATTACAACATATTTGCTATGCAAATTCATTGAACCATAATAAAGACAGTGTGCCTGCATTCAATGAAACCATTTTCAATGATTTGAAGACAAGGCTCCTGTTTCATTTTGATTATTTCACTACTTTTCTGATGGTGTAGCAAGCCAATTATCTATAATTATATTTTATGTTCCTGAAACTAAAATACCAAATATTGCATGCAAACTACAGCATTGTTGGGAAAGTTTTCTCCCAGTGCTCGGACTCCATAATTATCATTATGTAGTGTAACGTGCGGCTGCGCTCAATATGACATTTCGTCTAAAGAACAAATATAGATTGGCCGTGGAAGCGCCAGGCAGAAACAGTATTAAACATAGGGACACAGCGCACGCACAACAAAATTTATGATTAACCTCCTTAAAACTTGGTAAGGTTATGTGGATCGTGATCATAGGATAAGAAAATAATAAGATCTGGTTTGGTTTATATAGGCATTTACTAAATCTTACTTAATGATTTTGTTGCTGTTGTTTTTGACTTTACAAACATTATCCCACTGAAGATGACCCATGGCATTACAGCCGAAACAAAATACCAAGAAAATTGTTGACCTTATTTGCTATACTTAATACATTAAATCTTGTTAAACAATAAACAAAATGGGGAGGCCCCGGGGCGAGATATTATAATAAGTAACAATGGTTATACTTCACTGAATCTTAGGTCATTTGGTCCTTTAACTTCACAGGCCATTGAATATTGAGCGCGCAGACTCTTCTTAAGACATAATATAAAAAAATTACATTTACTCGTTAAATAAATAAAAAGTGTCCTGAAACTGGTTGTTTAGAATTATAAATTATTTTGTGGTTTTTCCACTCAGGGGAAAATACTTTGAAAGCTGGAACTCTTGAGAAATTCTCCGATTGCAGGGGGCGATGAATTTTGGTGAACTAACTCATGAACTGCGCATTCGGGAGTTGAATTTGGAGCGGAATTTCTCGTCCTAATTCTTGATCCCCGCCTGCAACCAGTATTCCCATCAAATTAGGTTGGTTAACAGGCAGCTGAGGTTGGTCGAAGCTAAGCCCAGGAGAACAGCAAAAGGAAAAGTGTGTGTGGGGCGACGAAACAACTTACCTAAGCTGCGGGGTGGAGTAGATCAGGTCGGTCCATAGAGATGGCCAGGTGATATGCGACGCGTAAGTTCGCGGTCGCCATGAAGAATAATAAGTTAAGACAAAAAGAGACTATTTCAAAAACTAAACTATTCCGGGCAGCTAATAATTAAAAATTTAGTGCCTTGTCGATAACCAACTACATGCTTTAGAGAAAGCCGTTGACGACTTTTCAGAAGCGCGTTGTCTCGGGCTGCGAAGAGAGATCCGCCCTTACCGCGTGCCCGCCGAATCGTCAAAAATGGCGCCGGCTCGCCCAATTAAAACTGTCTTTGGTCGCCTGTCCAAGGGAGGGGCTTTGGAAAACCTGAAGTTCCGATTGGAGGAGGAGCAGCACTCTAGCGCGTCCTGGCGAGTGCGCACAGAACTACAAGCCCTAAACGACTTTCGACTTGGACGCAAGTCGATCCTTAAGGCCTGGCTTGGATAGGAGGGGACTATGCTGTCCTCTGGCGGAGAGGCGAGGGATCATGCCCGGTAGTTGGCAAAACTCCCGCGAGATGTCACTTGTGGTCCATCTGGGGCGCGAGGGGCTGTGGCCTTCATCCCGGGCATTGGCGCGGCTGTGGGTTATGACCTGTGTGGACCAGAAGAAACGAGGGGGGGGGGGTGGGGGGGGGGGAAGAGGTTACGACCGGTGACTGACCCGGCCTGGGAACAGGCTGGTCCGACACGACGGTACGTGTTGTTGGGCTGATGAACGGAACACCGTTTCGTGAGAGAGGCAGCTAACTTCAGCACAACTCCAAGAAGAGGAGTTAGCATCTTTGGGAGCAGAGAACAGCTTTTCTAGTCACGCTACCGTCTAGGGTGAACAGCTCGACGAGTGACACCTAGCAGGGTCCAGACAAGACGATCGCTGGCCCAGCATGTCGCCAGCAAACCTCAGCCTTAATCGCTGGGAACAGCGTTGGGAGCACTGGACTGCTAAACAAACTAACCTGTCGGTACACTCAACTGAACAAATCTCAATGAGGGAAAAAAAAAAAGCAGTGGGACATCATATGGAAAATAAAGTTTAAAAAAATTAAAAATTTCGTAATATTAAGTAAATCGTACATTTGTGCCTGAAATTAGCACTGAAACGGCACAGTAGTGCCAGCTGAAAATGGCAACCGTGCTTTGCTGTTAATTAATTCCATGTTTTCTGGACAGGAGCGTAATGAAATTATTAAGAATGGTAACACTATACTACCAGGAAATGATGAAAACTCTCCAGAGACATTGTCACAAAGAATTGGTTTGGAAGTTAAAAGCTCTAAACCAAGTCAAGGAAAATTTGTGTTATGCAAAGTTATTTCTGAAAATAATTCCATGTTTTGTTACTAGTGTATAATTAAATAATTATTGTCTCCAAGTGATTTTCAAGTAATGGGGTTGAAGGTAATAGATAACAAAGGAATATGATGAAAGTGATACAGTTTTAAGAAGTTATGTGTTGCTTTTACTCCCGCATCCACTAATGGAATGTCAAATTGGTAGTGATAGGGTTATTTACAAGTTTAACTCTCCTACTGACGTAAATGAAGCTTAATTTGTTTCTAACATGTGCTGTTAATTTTTCTATGTAATATTAACAATTTATTAAGCCCATGAATTTTTAAACAATAATGGGACACAATTTCCTTACATATTGGTACTTGAAGAGTTTTAATAATTGAAATATGTAAGTAAACAAAACAATAAAAATTTGTTGTTAAATGTAAAATGATGTACATACCTGGAATATTAAGCATACAGAGCCTTGTTAAATTAGTGTTCTATTAAGAGGTAAAAAAATGAAATTTCACACTGAATACAGAACAATATGTCTTATTCCTGTCCTTCTGTGACGTTACACATTATAATTTTTATAAATTAATTCTACATATATTATAAGCAAACCTGATATCAAACCATTCCTATAAACTCACATTTTCTTCCAAAACATTTCCCTAACTAATATTTATAATACTCAGGAAATTATTATGATTGAAATGTTAACATGCCGTCCTGTGACAAAAAAATACTGTGGCCTGACCCATAAAATCTTAACCCTTGTCATAGAGAAACCACAAAAATGGATAAGAAAGACACACAGAAAAACAAGCCAAAATCAGTCGATGACAAATGTGTGAATACAGTGGAAACCAGCAATGTCCATAAAATACTTGAGATAAATCTTTCCGATTGCAAGATTAATTCAAAAAACATACTATATTTTTAGTTTATTATTTTTTAGCATGAGAAATATTGAATTTAAGAGTTCTATGTACTATGCACAAAATTATTATTTTAACAACTTTTTTTTTTTTATATATCTCACACTATTTAAGCACTCACCAACGATGGGAAGTAAATCCCTTATGTTGTTTGTCAGGTTTCCTTTCATGAACTGCAGGTGAAAAAGATCCAGCATAAGTTTTAAATTCGGGCTATTAATTTTCTTCACAACCTCCACACCTGTAAGAAATGGTGGCTTTGTATATAAATTTAACAATAGAAATTACTCATTTCAGAGCACTTGAGGCAAACTATAAACACACTAAAATTCACAATTGTTAAGTCCCTGTTGCACTGTCAAACTTTTGCCTCCAACAACTTCCAATATGTTGTGTCAAATAAAGTTGGAGTTATGACATCATTGAAAATGTGACTAGCGAAAACGCAAATGACATTTGTTTCCATCACAACATATCTTTAAAATGGTAACCAGCACATGACCAGCACAGTACAAGAGGTTGTAAAAGTTAAATACCGGTAATTAAAATAATGTTAATATAAATGCCCAATGCAAAATAATTTTATACGTAAAAGGAAGTTATGTTTCTATAACATTAAAAAATTACTCAAAATTTGTTATATTATGCAATCAATATTATTGTGAGTTAAATATTGACATGTTTAAAAAAATTTTAAATTCACAAATAGCATAACAATTTTAAAAATTCCATCCAGCACTGTGATGCATCATTTAACTTCAAAAAGAGATTAAAATGGAACAGTTTAAGATAGCTCAGGCTAAAAATAAACTTTGATAGTGTAAAGATTTAAAACATATTTGAGGTTATCTGACCAAATTTATTTGATAAATAAAATTGGAAACCATTTTCCATCCAATAATTCCCCTCAAACTCTATTGTCAAATATGGTCAGAGATAAAAATTTGTGTTTGACAGGACCTTAACAAACATGGTGACAATAAACCTGCAAATAGTCTTACAGTCTATTCATTACTCTCCCTCCCCCTCTTCATCATTGAGCGCTCCACTCCTGATTGTTTCACTCTTTGTTATACTCTGATAATTTATCGCATCAATTACCCTAAAGGCTATTATGAAGTTTGGCTTCAAAAATCCTCTAGGTAATACAAAGTTTCTTTTTCCACATCTGGGCATGATGTCTCTTTGACAGTGAGGTCATTGCAAATGGACGAACACTCTACAAGTCTGGGAGAACGAGAATCGACCAGGACAGACATTAAGAACCATCCCAGTATTTTCTTGGAGTAAATTCAAGGAACCATGGAAAACCGGATTCGGATGGTCGGATCCCATTCATAATCACACTACATACTCACATGAAGCAAATGCAATAGTATACGCCAAATACTAAGAATCTAAAATATAAATAATTACATACTTTAAAAATTGCACTGATCTAAAAACAGCATAATTAAAAAATAAAAAAATAAAATATCATGATTGACATTTTTTAGATACTTTACAAAATATCTACCTTATAATTATCATTTGCATGCTCGAATTCTTGAATTTCCTTAGGAGTATTATTGTTTTAATAGCACACCTACCTCAATTTTACAAAAATTATTGTTGAATATATGCAGCAGCCAGCCTACCCACTGTATGCTTGAGATTCATTGTACAAAATGCTGAAGAGAGACAATATTTCTGATGTGTAGAAAAGTTTCTCTGTACACATATCCCTCACTTAGCACGACTAATTCATTCCTAAAAATTCTCGTGTTATTCGAAATCACGTATTTTAAAGCATTAATTTCCGTAAATAGCAAGGCTAATTTATTTAATGTGTTCGAAAATTGTGTAGGAAAATATACTTTACGTAATATTAATGCGTAGAATAACACTCAACTATAAATATGTCACACCATTAATCTTTATATGCCTCCCATCGCACTATGTATGACGAATACGACACCACGTAACGGGAGATACGTGGTTATGTACTTTATCGTCAGTCGGCTAGCTGACTTGCCCGCCCGGGCATGACCTTCAAATCACGTCGCGTACCTTTCCAAACCATCCATTACTGACAGTGAAACTGATATTACTGTCCGTATTATTACATTTTATTTTTCCAAAATTATCTAAGTGCTTATTTCCGTATCTCTACCTAGTTCACACCAATCCTTTCAGGCCAATGATTATTTTTTTTTTTTCATTCCAACATTCATTTAACAATTTTTTCCACGTGATTAATCTGTTCATTTTTGCTCTGGTATCTAATGTCCAATATATTTCCACTAGTACAACCAACAGCATCAGACTTATATAAACTTTTGATAAGAGTCCTAATTTCGTACGATTGTACGCACAGTTGACTAAAACTAAAGTGCGACCAAAAGCGTGGCCTTCATGACAATCTGCGCGCCATAATACTTCTAGTTTTGTCTCAAATACTTGAACACGATGCATTATGAGTGATCAAGCACATTCAGTTACCGGCAGCTGAATGGGTAGACGTTGCTTTTGTTTGAGTGAATTCCCTGCCACTGGCTAGACTGAGTTCACGGCCTGGTCTGGTTAGGCATGATGTACCGGGAGCACGACATCCCTAAGTTCAGGGGTAGCACAGGCGACCATCCTAAACGACATATCATGCGTTGCGGGAGTTTTTCCAGACTTATTCCTGTGCCGAAGCAGAAAAGCTAGTCGTTGCACGCCGTTCTATTGGTGGTAACTGTGTAGATTGGTGGATTATTCACGAGGGAAGAGTTAATAGCTATGATGATTTTGAGCGGCAGTTTTTAAGTGAGTATTGGGGAAAAAAAGTACAAAGGACTGACAGGGCAAACTTGTACCAAGGTACATGCGAGGTAGGAGGCTTAGAGAGTCACTTAGGAAAGGTGGTAGAGCGTGCACGATACTACGATGTACCATTGGAAGAGGAGGACATTGTAACACTAATCTATGAACAGGCGCCTAAGATTGTGCAGGGAATGCTGGTAGGCAAGTCAATAAGTACAATAGAAGAGTTACGTTGTGTCCTGAAGGAATATGACAGAATAGGGGACGTCACACACGCTTTCACAGAACCTGGTAGCAGCAACGGTAATGAGAGGGGCTATGAGCATGCGCGACAGTCACGTCAAAACAATGAGTCACAACAATACACGGGACCACCGTCACAGCAGCAGTATGGAGCACATAATGCGAGTGATACACATCAGTATCGGGGGCAGGCGTTTAGGCGTGGTTTTACTCAGGGAAATAGATACCACAGGGGTCATCAACAGTCAAGCCGCGGCTATCATAATCATGGTAATGGGGGGTGGAGTGCATCCCATCAGAATGTAAGGAATGCAGACTTTGGGGGGTCTGAGCACATGACGGAGACTGCGCCACCGGAACATGTAGTACTGCCTGATCAGCAGGCGCAGCAGACACAGGGAAACGTGAGCGGTCGTACGTAGACAATGGTCAGCGCAGTACGACCGAGAACCCAATCCGCATGACCGCAACCATATTTGAAGATGAGAGAGAGTTCTTATTATCGGAACATGAGCCTGTCGTGGATTTTTGTGTAGTGCCAGAGTTAGTTTGTCGGCTGGGTGATAAGGAGGTGGAAGTATTATTCGATTCTGGTTCAGAGATTACAGGGGTGTCTGAAAAGCTCATCATAGATTTAAAAACACGTGGTTTCAATTTTCCAACGTTGCCAGTTCCGCAGCTTACTATTATCGGCGCTACGAAGGGTAAAAGCAAGAAGGTTTTTCTTGAATTGAATTTCAATAATGTTGATTATGAGGCTGTTTGTCTGGTAATTCCAAATTTAGCAAGGGATATAATTGTCGGCATAGATTTTATGCAGACGCATAATGTTATCGTGGATTTTGTTGGCAAGGGTATTCATCTTGGAGAAAATCGTGTCAGTATGGTAGTGAAATCTTCACGAGAACAGAGAGCGGTAGAGTCGCTGCGGTTGGATATCATGGGTGAAACGGATCTGTATGAGGCAGGCTACGAGCTAGCAGGGTTGATAAGCGGTACCGAGTATTCTGTGAATAGGTTGGCAGTAGCGAGTTGGGAAGAGAAGGTGAGTGAGGTGATTGACAGCTGTGAGACGGCAAAGGAAGCTGAGAGGGGAGCGCTTAAGAGTCTCATCCACGAGTTTCGTGATGTTTTTTCCGACGAGCCGGGCTTAACCACGAGTTACGTCGCGCGCATCCCTGTTTCTGACCGATCGCCATTTAAGTCAAGGTCGTATCCCATTCCGTGGACTTGCAAAGAAGAAGTTGATAGGCAAATATTAGCGATGGAGGATAAACAGATAATAGAGAGGAGCAGTAGTTCATGGATAAACCCACTTGTGTGTGTGAGGAAGAGAGATGGGTCTGTGAGGGTTTGTCTCGACGCACGAGGCATAAACTTACGTATTTTACCAGACAGGGAGTCACCAACTGAACCGGACCTTTTATTCTCAGCTTTTCAAGGAGCTCAATGCATAAGCACGACAGATTTTTGCAAGGGATTTTGGCAAGTACCACTGCACCCAGATGATAGGCAATTCACAGCATTTTTGTATAGGGGGCGGACATATCAGTTTCGAGTTTTACCGTTTGGTTTGTCCAATAGTGTCGGCGAGTTTTGTAGGGCAGTTGAAGCGTCATTAGGCCCGGAAGTTAGTTCAATCGTCCATACTTACGTCGATGATTTGTTACTAGTTAGTGAGAGTTTTGAGCAGCATTTAGAGTCGTTGTATAAGTTATTTAGCAGATTACGTCAGGTTCATCTAACCTTGAAATTGAGCAAGTCATGTTTTTTAAGACGTCAGGTCAAGTTCCTTAGTTTTGTTCTGAGTGCACAGGGCGTTATGCCAGACGAAGATAAAGTAGACATTATAAAAAGATTTCCTGTTCCGCGCAACACTAGAGAACTTAGAAGTTTCCTGGGATTCTGTAATTTTTATCGGCGTTTTGCAGATAAGTTTTCTACAACTGTTTCACCATTGTTAGAGTTGTTAAAAAAGGATAAAGTTTGGTTATGGGACGACAGATGTCAGGCGAGTTTTGAAGCGGCTAAAAATTTGTTTTTAAACGAGTGCGTAGCCTACCATCCTGATTTCGGTAGCATTTTCTATTTAAGTACTGATGCATCTAGCTATGGGCTTGGGGTTAAATTATTCCAAATTGATGACTTGGGAGAAGAGAAGCTTTTAGCATTTATGAGTAGGTCGTTAACGGGAGCAGAACGGTCTTATACCGTAACAGAACGGGAGTGTTTAGCTGCAGTATGGGGCCTAAGCAAGTTCAGGGATATTTTGTTAGGTCACAGAGTCGTCATTTTATCGGATCATCACAGTTCATCCTTTTTGTTCTCGTGTAAACTCATGGGAAGTCGTCTAACAAGATGGTGTCTAGCGCTGCAGGAATTTGAATTAGAAATTAGATACATAGCAGGCAGGGACAATCGCGACGCTGATCTATTGAGCCGTACGGTCATCGAGAACGGCACTCTCATTTCAGAAGAGAAGCCTAGGTCTGGCCCGGTAATTGCGAAAATTAGTGTGGAACAAGATGCACATCTAGTTAAGAATTTTGGTAGTATTGCAAAAGAGCAGCGTGCAGATACTGTTTGGAGTAGTATTATTTGTGTGTTAGAGAATGTTGATAGGGACTTAGCCGATCCTGTGGTAACTAAAGTGGTTAATTGGTATTGTTTGTGTAATGAAGTTTTATTTAGGAAGGTTAATTTAGAATCCATAAGTTGGCGTGTGTGTGTGCCTAAGATTTGGGTAAGAGCAATCATTGAGCATGTGCACAAGACCACAGGACATTTTGGGGAGAAGAAGACTTTCTGGTTGCTACAGACTAGCTATTATTGGAGTAATATGGCTCATTCAGTGAGGCAGGTGGTGAGCTGCTGCGATGTTTGTCAGAAGTCTAAATTTCCAAATAGGAGCTGGGAAGGCCCGTGGAATGTCATTCTTCCCGCTGGCCCACTCGACCTATTGTCTGTGGATTTGTATGGCCCATTGCCAAGGTCACGAGGAGGTGTTAAGTATTTGTTTGTTGTTCTGGATGTCTACACAAAACATGTCATCTGCTATCCACTCAAGAAAGCAACAGGGCAAGCATGCCTTGACCGTCTGTTAGATGACCATTTCCCGTCATTTGGCAGGCCGAAACGAATAATTAGTGATCATGGTACGCAGTTTACTGCTGACGTGTGGAGATGGGAATTGCTTTGGTTAGGTGTAGATTTAGTATATTCATCTATTCGCCATCCCCAGGGAAATCCGGTGGAGAGATGCATGCGGGAAATAGGCCGCCTTCTTCGTACTTATTGTCATGAGAGACACAGTAGCTGGGCCGATGCAGTCCCACTTTTAAATAACTTTCTCAATTTGCATATTCACGCCACTACAGGTTTTGTTCCATCGGAGCTTATCAGCGACAGTGTTATGCGTGACAGCCTTGTTGCCGGTTTGGTTTTCCCGCCCGAGGTCAACGTAACCAGGGAGGATAAGTTAAGGGCCGTTTCTGAGAAACTGCGACTGGAAGGAGAGAGACGGGGTAGATATCAGAGGAGCATGTACCAAAACTTTCACGTTGGGGATAGAGTCCTGTTACGAGTGGCAGAGAGGAGCCAATTTCAAGCGAAGGAAACAAAGAAATTGATGCTTCTATATGACGGACCTTTCATTATTTTAAGACAGGCAGGGCCTAACTCATGGGAGTTAGGGTATTTAACGCCGGCAGGCGGCATCAAAGGTGTATATAACTCGTACCTTCTGAAGCCTTATAAATCAAGGGAAAGAGTGATAGCTGGTACCCACGGCAACTGTGTTTAGTGTTTCATGTTCGATTATGGTGTTTTGTTTTATATATATCATTTATGTGCAATTGGAATAAGTGGAAGTATCAAAGAGTAAGGGGAAAACTCTGCTCAATATGAGTTATGAAAGTTTTGTTGTCTGTTCTTTTTGTCATATTTACATTTTCTATGCATATTATTATTATTATTATTATTGTTAGAACCCGTCTAGCAGTTTTCCCTGGCTCCTTGTTGGTAGCACTGCACGGCGCTGTACCAAGACGTTTCTTTATTGTTTTTTTTTTTCTTTTGTTAGTTTGCGTCCTTGTACTATGTAATATGACAATGGTCACCAGTATAAGGTATAATTGCTGTAACATGTAGATAAATTGTTCCATTTCCCCTTTTTACTGTATTATTAGTGTGTTAAAGTTTTGCACAATGATCTCACTTGGGTCCTTGTAATAATCAAGCGAAATGGAGGATGCATGAGATGGTTGTAAAATGTGTCTTCATTGTTTAGGAAAGAATGGAAGAAATTCCATGAATAAGTGTTTTAGTGATAACTATGTTAATTAGTGTGTGGAGCAGGCAACTAGCCATGCAGGATACAGGTACCATTGGGGCCCTTATGGTATAATTTATTTGATGGGCATATTGTTTTGAATAGCTCAAGATAATGTGTGCACACTTCATATATTTTGTGTTTAAAACTTTTACTATGTATAGAACAGTGAGGCTAAGCAAGTTTGTCTCCCTAGTGATGTAATCTAGTGAAGTATTGTGTTGGGTGTTCGATGTGTCACTGCTGGAGTGTAGAGAGTGTGCCGCTGGACTAATGCAGTTTCTTTTCAGTGAGCTTTCACTGACTATTTAAAAACAAAGGGTACTACCAACTATATTTCATGCGGCAGGCCGTTTTGGAAAATTAGAACGTCTGTAAACAGCTCCATCCCAAATATTACCCCAGTAAGGAGCGAATGGCACATTTGTTTGCCTGTGTAGTATGAATTATTTCAAACCATTTAATAATTTTTAATTTTTACTTAGTTGTCTCAATCTCCAAGCCTCCTAATGATGGTCCTAAGCAAACATGCCACCAAATAGAATGCAAGTATGTATATTTTATTTTTGATAGCTAACTTTTGGGCACTTAAATTTGCCATCTTTGATATTTTATTAAAGAATATAAACTTGCGAGCTTCACTCTTAACATTTATATTGGGGGGTTGTGAAGAACCTGGCCTTCCACCCGCCCAACCTTTTTGATTTATATATAATAGTTAACTTTTATGTAGCCAGAATGCATTCTATTCAGACGAGCCGGGTGAATTAGTTGGCCTCTGTCAAAGGTATGTCAATGTATTTTGGGTCATTATGCTTTCCCCTACGCACCAACAACAAGGATCTACAGCATCGTGTGTGAGTGATTTAAGGAGCATGTGATGATGACATCATGGTATTTGAATAAATATATATATAAAACAGATGGCGATCTGGTGTTACAATTTAAATAATCCACAAATAAGCTAGTAAGAACTTATGAGCATCTTCTACAATGCAACTGAAAGGACAAAAATGAGTTAATACCTTATGTTTATGGTTTTTCTTTCTCTGTTTGGACTATTAATTAAAACCAAATGCTGTAATAAAATTACTGTAAAATATGAATTTTCCCCTGGGTTACGGCAAAGGCCAATTTTATTATAATTTAACTAGTTAGCAGACTGCTCACGGTAACCATAATTGGAATATTTGTAATCTTTATTTTTTTTGTGTTTGATATTGTATTCCCTTAATTTGTGAACAAGAAACATAATTTTATATGCTTCAATGTCTGTCACTTAATAGTTTAATAATTATAGAAAAGGATGTTAACCTGGTGTAACATGTGTTTGGTCCTTTAAGGTAACCGTCAGTAACATGGAAAGTGGTGTTGGTACAGTTAAATTTCAAATTCCTATTGTCATTAAATTTAATAGAATTTTAAATACTAAATATCACTGACAATTTAGGTACCATTGTGATCACTGATTTATTTCTGATCTTTTATGTCTGATAACCATTTTTATTCATTTTATATTTAACAAGTTTTCTTTGTTCTAGTTAACCTCCCTTATTTTAATTATAAAGATGGTGCCTTTTTGCTCTCATGTGAATGTATTGCCGGAAGTTGCATTGGCGGCCCACTTTCGTTCTAGAACATTATGGGTGAAGAACACTGTTCCATGTTGCTGTCAGGCACAGATCCCTCCGCGGGACTATTTCTTCATCCGCATGTAACTTTAATCTTTGTGGCTTATCATAATGTTTAATTGTCATAGGTGAGCAGTCCAAAGTTGGTTAATATATCTAGATGTGCTTTGCAACCAGTATGAGGAACTTGCCTGAACTGTGTAATATTTAATTGTGATTGTGGGTGGAGCCAATGGTGTCCGCCATGTTGGATTAAAAAAGTGCTGTTCATGAAAAAGGGCAGGAAGGAACTAGGTAGTTGTGTTGTGTGACGCGAGAGGAATGGCCGAGCGCCGCCGTGCTGTGTAATAAGTGCTGGCCAGTGACCTGGGGCCTGTGGGCATATGATAATAAATGAATACTAGAAACACCAGTAGTTCGGCTTAAGTTATTCGTCTGGCGGCTCATCTTCGGCCGGACCACAAAAGCCTGTACCATCACACAAGAATCTGTTCACACACATTTCATTCATAGAAATTTATACGATAAATGTAACGTTAACTTGATTAAGAAATTAATAACATCACATACCTTTTAATCACTATCGCTACCGCTGACCAATGTTGATACCCCTTCCATAAGAGTAGCACAGAGCTGACCAGAAGAATGGTAAGCTTCCTTAATTGCATTGCACACACTCATATTTTTTGAAAAATACTCAAATACATTCAACACAATCTTGCGCTCCCTCCCGTGTAGCCTACCGATATAATTTCTTTTCGGTGTTCTATCTTCCATATTTTATATGTACGTAATAAAAATAAATGTAGAAAATAAAATCACGTATGTTAATATATAATTTGTTTGTCAAAATTATAACTGTAACGAGTCACCGGACACAACGCGTTGCTTCGTCGTGAGACGCGATACTACTGGCAGGCTGGTTTTCAGAAATGCGTGTCTAAGGAAATACATGGTTGACTAAGGAAGCCATGTATTTGAAATTGCTTGCAGGACAGAACCCCACTTATCTAAACACACGACCCTGTTTCCTCTTACGACGGCAGCTTGTGAGAGAAACCTCTATTGCAGCGCGCTCTTGTACTGTGATAGACACATCTTTAATAGCTATTTCCACGGAAACTGTAGAAGCAATTAAGATGGAACTGCTTTTAAAAACTAATTCAATTCATTGTGAACATTTTTCACGCTTTTGTCCCCCATCTATCTTTAATAGAAAAAACGTTTTTCGCTGGTCAACTTTTTGATGTGTCATTTTGTGAGAAAATGCATTTCAATATATTAAAAAAATTATTTAAGTGAAACCTGTATAGTTTTTGTCTTAACATTTGTTCGGTGGTGTCCTAAGGCATTAATTTATTAATAAAAAAAATCTGAATGAAATACACATGTAGGTTATTTTTTTTGATGTGAAACATCTCGGAATACTTCAAAACAGTTCGCAGTGAATAAGTTATGTTTTTTAATTTTTTCGGACACTTAAAATATTGTTAAGTATTCAAAATAAGCATTGACTGATGCATATTTCGATGCTATACAATATGAAAAAAAGCTTGGTCCAAAAATTAAAATTTTAATTTCGTTTGATATTTGGCAACAACGCACGAAGAAACAAGGACAGCGCTAACGGCAATCGGCGTGTGTTAGAGAGAGAGAGAATGCGCCCATTTACTTCCACAGTGCAATCTAAGAGTGGGATGCTCTATAGCAGTGCCCGCGACTTTGTCCGCGTGGACTTTGTTGGGGGGTATTGTGACTTTCTGAGATAATATGGTAGATGCACAGTTTAAGGTTATTCTCAAAACACTCATAACCAATGGTATATTAAAGTACTTCTGCGTAAACTATATTTTTAGTTTTGTCTTCCGGCAGAAGTAGAAATTGATTTTCTCCCGAACCAGATCTTGACAGAGCAACATATAGTTGCCCGTGCGAAAAACACTCTTGGCGTAAATCTATTCCTACGTACTTAAATGTTTGTCCCTGGGCCTTATTAATTGTTACTGCAAACGATACCTTCACCGGAAATTGAATTCGCTTAAAGTGAAAAGGCAAATCCGTTGGTATCATAGGTATGCGAGGTATCAGCACTGTTAGCTCTACTGCTGGACC
This sequence comes from Bacillus rossius redtenbacheri, assembly GCF_032445375.1. Taxonomy (NCBI): domain Eukaryota; kingdom Metazoa; phylum Arthropoda; class Insecta; order Phasmatodea; family Bacillidae; genus Bacillus; species Bacillus rossius. The sequence goes on along the minus strand of NC_086340.1, from coordinate 33,854,384 downwards.
AGTCAATACTGTAGCACCAATCACGTTATCGCGAAGGAATTTTACTTGGAGTCTGGTTCCGTTCCATAAATTTGGTGGTTTAAGATTCCTTAGCAGCACAATTGGACAGCCAGTTTTTAATTTGAGTGAATGTGAGGAAAGGCCACTCGGATTTAAAGAATTTAAAAATTCTTGTGGATAATGTACCGCATCTTCTTGATCCATTACTTTATCAATGGACCTGTAGTTCACTCTATCTCCTGGAAGTTTACCCAGTATCATGTTATTGATGTCGTCAACGCTACTGTTTCTAGCTGCCAATATTGCCCTTTGACACATCCACTGGTAGTCTTTGTTTTCTATATGAACTACATCTGGGTACACTTTAGAGATTAGGTCTTCAATGCTAGTCATACATGCGCGTGCAATACTTAATACTTATTTGGCTACAACACTAATACTAACATTTTAAATATTGCGATATCTTTTGAATGAAACGTCCGAATTGAATAATTCAAAAAGTTCTAGAAAGGTATTGAATTCGTCTTGGATATGCAGTAATTTATTTTGATAAGGATTAATACCAAGGTACACAATAAAGAGTTTTTGAAGCGATGGCATTTTAATTATTTAAAAAAATAAAAGAAAACACTAATTGTGAGATAACTACAATAGTTAGACATATGGTTACGCGATATTTTTTGAAGACAATTATATGTTCTGCAAAGTGGTAGTACATTGTTTTGTTCTATAATCAATAGGTTTCGCAGCACATGCCATGTAAGGATTTTTTCGGGTCATTTTTTTACACTTTGGGTTACCTTATTGGACTTTTAGTAAGGATCCCTAATGTTATTGATAATATAATACAGCCTATAGCCTTCCTCGATAAATGCACTATCCAATACTGAAAGAATTTTTAAAATCGGACCAGTGGTTCCTGAGATTAGCGCGTTCAAACAAACAAACAAACTCTTCAGCTTTATAATATTAGTATAGATAAGAATGTGTAGGCATACTATAAAAATCTTGCGTGAAATTTATCATTACAGTGAAAGGTCTTCAGTCTGACATTCTATAGTTCGGCATATTCTGTAATCTGGCACATTATGTGATCTGGCACATTATGTGATCTGGCGTGTTCTGTAATCTGGCACGTTCTGTAACCTAACCCAATTGAGCCCCTCTCATTCGGAGTTTTCCAGGTGTATTCTGACTGTTAATCTTGACCACCTGCATTATTATTTCACTCCGATCGCTTGGAGCAGGCTCCGAGGGTTCCCTAGTCCGATGCGGAGTCGACGTGGTGAGCGACGACACAGCTCCGGTGCTAGCCTGGATAGGCCTCCACCGGACCACGGGGTTCATTGGGTGTTTTGAGGGGTCCCAGCGTGATAAGGGAGATCGGGGAAGGCACCGGCAGTGCTGGTAAAGTCTTAGGGCTCAAGACTCAGCCAACTGTCTGGTTAGCTGAGTGATGCAGGGGGTGACGGTGGTGTCTATGCTGGGATGGGTAGCCTCAGCCTCTGGACATAGCCGGAGATCTAACACCTCTCCTGTTACGCGTATACGGCGTATCCGTATCCAAGCCCGTGGGGGCCCCAGGCCAGCAGGGCCTGACGGCTAAGAGGGCTGGGTTAACAAATAAAAGGGGAGCAATCCCTCAGACAGTCATGTGTTCTGGCTGTTGACCTTGACCATTTTTATTTCACTCAAAATTTATTGTTGCAGTCATTTTTATTTAGTACAGTATATAGCGGGCTGCATTTCCATAAAAATTTTTGAGGAAGATCAAGACTCATCTGTAGAGTTTCTTTCTACAAAGCAGCTATTGCAACGTGTTTTAAATACCACTCTACTGTATAATATGTTTTCTTTGGTATTTATGTTATGGTATTGATGTTCCGATTATCCGACAAGGCAGTGGTCCGAACATGTCGAATCAAAGAAAAATAAAACTGAACAAGTGAGAATAACAGTAATAAAGCATGATTCCAGCAACTGGCTCACCTCTGTCGTAACTGTTGAGGAAGTAGTTCGGGACAGAGTAAGAGTTGATGGGTTCGATGAGGCCGATGATATTCGTAGCTTCGAACTGTGCTGCTGCGTACCGGATGTTCTTCTCGTACACTTTGTTGTGCTCTTCACTCACCTCGGGGACATACCCCGCCATCACGTGCACTCTGCAAAATGTTTGTTTCTCATACAAATCTACAGTTTTACTCCAACCTTGATGAAATTTTGCACACTTGACCTTCAAGACACGAGAAGGGTCACCGTTGTCTACGTGAGATTACAAGAAAACCACCCATTAAAAGCAGAATTTTGATACTTCTTGATGGAACTTAGCTTCTGCATCTCCACTGCAACAGCTATTTCATTGTTTAATTTTTTTCCGTTCGAAGTGCGGCATTGTCACAAACTCGAGGACGGACATGTAAAATGAGCTGTGCGAAGAGTTGCCATAGTGAAGTATGAGTACTTTAGCTAGTATTACATTAAGGTCTCCTTTGCAAGGCTTACTGTGATTAACATAGGCACGGTGGTCAATTAGCTGATCACTCACCTTCCACCAAGGCAACCAGGGTGCAATTCCCAGCAGAGATTTTTCACAAGTGGGAAATGTGTCGGACGTTGCCCCATGAGCTGTGGGTTTTCTCTGGGTACTCCCGCTTCCCCCACCAATTCATTCCGTTGCTGCCCCATCTCGTCTCAAGCACTCTTCAGGCTGGCCAGAAAGACAAGCCCGTCCCTCGGGTAGGGCAGCAGGCTCTAATGAGTGTCAGTCCCATTCCATCCAAGTAGACACTGCATCAGGGAGGAAAATACACGTCGATTTTCATTTCTCTCTCTCTTAACACTAAATTAATTAACAACTGTTACAACCAATTGGAAGTACAACCATGTTGGCATTTATGAAAGGATTCAAGAAATTCCATCCATACAGAGGATCTCTATACTAAAGACCACAAAAGTTATGAAAAAGTTATAAACTTGAAAAACTGGTTACAAAAAAGTTCAGAAACAAACAGAGACGGTACTAGAAGATATAAAACTTTAATTTCCAGCAGAATTTTACCAACTTAGCTTCTTTTTTTTTTGATGCCTCTCTTCAGTTCATAGTCACACAGTAAACAAAAATAGTTGGAGACTGTCCATTAAATTATGCGAAAATCCTCTCTGAAATGGTTTTACATTTCTAACATAAAAATCTGTACATTCCTACGATTGTTAATATTTTATATTAAGTTCAATTATGCTTATTATCTATATTAAATAAAAAAATATGATTTGAAAAACTAATAAAAATATTTTATAAAAAGGTTCTAAAAACCTCTAAAGAATGGTAGAAACCCTGGTATACCTCAACTTTTGTTTTCTCTGGGTTATTCAGACTAAAGTGACTCAACTCATTCAAAACAACACCACTTACTGTAACAAAATTCACCTTTACTACATAAATGTTTTCTATACTTAAGTTGTTGAAGTCCATCTTAAATTTATTGGTAAACATTTACTTTAAGATCCTTGAATGATGCTCAAAAAAAAAAGTCTCTTAGAATGGGTATCTTAAGAGTCAAGTAAACAGAGTAAAAAATTTTAGTTCATTGTGCATCTTTTCACCCTGTGTTGAATTAACATTGAAACACAACACTCTTTGACTTGCATCCATGCACTGAAAATGGTACCAATTATTTTGAAAGAAGGGTACCAAAACTACATTCAAATTTTTTGTAAATTTATAGCAAACCACCGTATGATGGGTAACTGATAAATGTTAAATTTAACTTAGCGTTCTACAATCTTAACTAGATAATTCTGAACAGGACTCACTCCTTATCGGCATACTTTCAATCTATGTTTTGCTATATTTTCCCATAAACAATGCTAAACTGGATAATAAAACACAATTAAAATAACTTTAAATATAATAATACATAACTTAACATCAACAAATGCTGCAAAACCCAAAAAACAACTTGCAATAAAAGATCCCATGTGACAATGTGACAAAACAAAACAAAAATTTGTGCGCACTAAGGTGTTCACAAATCACAACAAGCATTGAGGTTCGTAACAGCTCTAGCTGGCCACAAGACATGAGTCACTCGTCACCATGCGGTCGAGGCATCAGGCAGTGTGCGGGTCTAGACGCTCGCCTGATGCCAAGGTATAAGTTTGCTGTGCGCTCTTTGGTTCGACATGACTCACAAGACAGCGAAGGTCGAAACAGCACACCAGATTTGTACCCACAAGCTCAGACACCACTGTGTGTCGACACAGTAGCTGTCTGTACTTCCACAACCAAGGTCTTAAATACGATAATACTTCACAAAAGTTAGGATTAATAATGTAAATATTATCATTTAGTTATGATAAATAAAAATAAACTAAATTACCAATAAAATATTAATTAAATACCATATTTAAAATAAATCAAAGGTAATGTGAATGATCAAAAAATAACTTCTGATTATTTTTATAGTTGAACTCTGTTTATATGTATATTCAAATAGTTTAATTAAAACATTATACATCCGGCATTTCAATAATTCACTCAAGTAGTTTCGGTTGCCGGCTCACTATGCCTGTAGCAGCCTACACCGGGCTGTTGAGGCTATCAAGTGGGGCTGTGTAGCAGCCACTAGAGACGCCTCATCCATGCCTGCTACTATCTGATCATGAGTTGAGATAAGATTTTATGGTTTTATTTTCAGACCAATTTTGTTTTTAAAACAGGAGATTTGGTTTTTTTTTATAAAATGTTTATTAAAAAAGATAACCTATTACTGAACAAATTTGATTCCTAAAAGTTCCATTACAATTTTTTTTTTAAAACAGTGTCATTTTTACTGATACATGATGCACTTTTTTTTCAATATAATGATTTGTAATAAGCATGTCTAACTTTTCAGAACAAATAAAATAAATATGTTAAATATTTCGGTGTTTGAAAAATGTACTAACATGGTAATGTAAAAATGAGTAACTAATAACAGCTGCGGGATTAAAAAAGAGTAAACTTTTTCTCCAATCTTTTTTTTTTTGTAAATTGTGGTAAATGTTCATGCTAATATTTAATTAGAGTTAAATTTTGATTGAAAATGCAAATTAGTTTTATGATGTATTGACAAGCTTTTCATTGTTGTTTGTTTTACCGTAATTCACCATATAATCTTGTCCCTAATCATGAGTCATTGTTGATGTCAGTTATCTTCAGCCTACCGCCAGTAATGGTGGGAGGGATAGCATTTCCTCTTCCAGGGGGTTCAAATACCCTCCTACTACAAGGTCTCCTCCGTCCGAACATGTTGGACCCTATAGGGAGTCAGATTATCTTTCGTAGCCCGACACTCGGCATTGAGTCTGGATGAATAGTCTAGCGGGTATCCTCGGCCAGGAGTATGTTAGCAGTCACGAGGTGAGACAGATGAGGAATGAGCCGGTGCAAACAAGAGCAGGCGTACTGGACTTGAATGAGATGGTATGGCCATGTACCAAGAATGGGAGATGAGAGGCTGCCTAGGAGAATGCCCCAAATACAACCAAGGAAGGTGTGGTAATACCAGATAGTTAAAGTGCAGGAGGGAGGAGAAGAATGTAGAGGAGGAATGGTGGAGGGACAGAGGGACATAGGAAGATAGAGGTATTTAACTTTACTAACCCGGCCACAGGCTGGAAGCAGTTGATGATGAACCAAAATATTAAATTTTTATTGTAAAATTATAATTAAATGTTTACTGACAATGGCAAGGGAAAAGATATGGCATTGCAGAATGAACATGTAAATAACAACGGAGTGCCTAGTTATCATCCTGAGGCTAGTTCATGTGCAAAACGTTTGCAAATACTTTCAACTAATCACCAAACTACCAGCTATCTATCTACCTACCTACCTACCTACCTACCTACCTACCTACCTACCTACCTACCTACCTACCTACCTACCTTGGCACAGGTCTGTCTGATGGAAACTAGCATGGCAACATCTCAGGAGTGTTTTATAAACAAAGGTAAAGGTGGTTTGAGCACAAAGCATGCAATATTCTTCGGATGGAAAGAGTTTCGCATGAAGCTTACCAATAGCTTTCTGAAAACTGAAAAAAAATTCAATGCAGTGACCGAACCTGTATGAAAAACTACGATACGACCTATTCTGCTGTGGTTTTATTTTCAAAAATTTATGTTCCAGTTAACTGGCGGTTATGCAAAGTTAAGTGTTTTCATCATCATTATATATATATACTAGCCAAACCCGCCCGCTTCGCTGGACATAAAATAAGGTAACTGCATTGAAGGCAAATAATTAAGTAATGACTGTTATACGCAAGACCCCATTAAAATTCTTATAGTAGTTGTGTAGAAAACCGCGTACAAACAGACAGACAGACAGAAAAAGAACTACTGTTTTACTATAGTAAGATAGATAGATTATTCTTACATATTCGCATCCATGCAGTATATGAAAAATCAGAATGCATAGTCCTATACCTATAACTAAACGTAGCTGCTGCCCACGACTTTTTTCGCATTGAATTTTGTATTATCTTGCACCATTTAGAAATTTAAACATTATAACATAACAGTTGATACAGTTGTAGTAGTTTTCTTATGTTCACAAATGATAATTGTTCTCATCTCTATTTCAGTCATTACAATAAAAATATGTTACTACCTAAATTTTGGGTAAATATGTTTATCCTTAAAATGTAATGTTGGGAAGACACTTCATAAAATTTCTTTGTAAACCACATTTACTGTTTTCCCATTTTGAGCTAGAATGTAAAGATTGTCTGCATTACTGACCCGCGAGCAAGCCACATACATCTGGCCGTGGGAAAAACAATCAGACCTTAAGTCGACACCAGCTGCCTTAAGGCTCTGACCCTGAGACTTATTTATTGTCATCGCGAAACAAACTGCTATTGGAAACGGTGTGCGCTTGAAACCGAACGGGAAGTTATTCGGGATGATCGGTATGCGTGGTATGAAAACAGTTTCACCTGAGCCACATCCTGTAAGAATCTCAGCTTCGATTATATTTCGTTGTAGTTTAAGTCGGGTTCTATTGCACAATTTTGGGGGAGTAAGGTTCCTATGAAGCATTATTGGAACACCGACTTTGAGAACAATTTTGTGAACAGGAAGACCACTTGCAGTGAGAGAACTCAAAAACTCAACTGGATGATTAGTGGCGTCGTCCTGATTAAGGACGCTGTTAAACGATGTGAAAACCACTTCAGCCCCATTCAAATCGTTTAAAATTTTTTCATTGATTGCAGCAGCTTGGTCATTTCTTGGAGTGAGTATGGCACGTTCACATAACCACGTATGTTCCTGATTTTGTATGTTTTACAGATCCCCGAATACCGAACTTATGGGTTCGTCTTCCGAAGTTACGACTCTGCCAAGTATTTCTGGAAGCGTCACCTGACCGTGTTGCTCAGGGAGGGCACCTTCTCCAACTTTTAATAGAACACCGGAAAATTCTTGCGCATGAGAATTACCACCCAGCTGTGCTCTCATGTTAATTGTTAATTGCAGTTTTTTTATTTGAGGCCAGAGGTAAGAATTCTTCAGTGAAGCTTTGATTTCATCGGCTCTAGTCCCTCGACTTACAACTGGTAGAGTTTGCCGAAAATCTCCAGAAAAGGGTAGTGTGACATTCCCAATTGGCCTTTCATCGCGCCTAATGTCCCGTAGTGTCCTGTCCACAGCTTCAACTGCTTTTTTATTCGCCATCGTGCATTCATCCGAAACGATTAGAGAACAATCTTGTAACACTTTTGCCATATCACAATTTCTTGTTATCGAACATGTCGGTGATACATTAGTGTCTTTATGAGAGCAGATTTTCATGAAATAAATCATTCAACGATTAAAGGTTTATTTAATTTAATTTAGCGGACGGGTTCGCCCCAAGGAGAAAATTGACACGGCGAGACCTCGTGGGCATAGAGAAATGACACCATATCACAATTTCTTGTTATCGAATATGTTGGTGATTCATTATTGTCTTTATGAGAGCAGATTTTCATGAAATAAATCATTCAACGATAAAGGTTGTTTATTTAATATAATTAAGCGGACGGGTTCGCCCCAAGGAGAAAATTGACGCGGCGAGACCTCGTGGACATAGAGAAATGACAACACTCACTATTTATGTGTCTATGAAACATGATTTTTTTCTGCAATTTAAATTGTAATATACAAAAAGGGTATTGAAAATTGAAACAAATATGGTGACACTACAAACTGTCAGGATCATTATTTTTTCTTACTCTCTACATAGTTCCTTACAATAGCAAAACTTAATGGCTTCTTATATTGATTATATTGTATGTCATAAAATTAAGATTTCTTTTCTTTCCTTGAGCCGATTTTGATGAAATAAAGCTTATATTTCTTTCTCTGCTATGCTCAAGTTAACTTGAAAACCCCATTAAAATTCGTATAGTAGTTTTGTAGAACACCGCGTACAAACAGACAGACAGAAAAAAAAACTACTGTTTTATTATAGTATAGATATATATTGCATCACTGTTGTTAAAAAATTAATTGATGTAACAAAGAAATTTAAAAAAAAAACATAGTGTTTTCCTCACTTGGGATAGGACTTGAAACCACTCTTAAGGCTTATTAGGCCCTCGGCTACGAGGATAAATTTCCGATGCTAACACATCTGTTGTTCGTTTCCAGAAACATAGGGCAAGAATGAGAAAAAAGTTCAACTGTTGCCTGTAGGATAGCGCTGCCTCCGTCGTCCCTTTCCTCCTCCCCACCTCCCACCCCTCCCGTTTCTTATCTTTATCTTTGACACCATTCTCTCGTGTTCACAGCCGATTATCAGAAATGACGCTGGGCTCGCCCCCTCCCTGGTTGTCGCCCTCTCCGTTGTTGCCAAACTGCAGACGGAGCGATAGAGTTGGAGTGCAGTCTACGGCATTTTCGGTTCTGTCAAAATGCCAAAGTGGCGCAAAGGGCGAAAACGTTCAAAACGCTCTTTATTGACGTGACAACGTCTAATAAATCGATGGACACCGGCTGCACGCACAAAAAAGTGTCCCATAACGCACATTGTCCCATTACGCTGTGTCCCGTTACGCTGTGTCCCGTTACGCTCATTGTGCACTTGCGCCACATATATCTCTCTTCCACTCGATTGGAACAACCATCAATTTGACTTTTTCGAGGCACATTAAACTTGAAACACTCCCATTCGTTTCCTACTTTTCCTATCATCGTCCTATCCATAACAGAATAACACAGATTGGAAGAAGTTAAATAGCAAACATGTATAAAAGTTATAGTTAATATAATCTCTTCATTAAAGTAATAAATATATTTGAATTAATGAGTGCAAATAAAAGTAAATTTATCAATTAAATTGTAGATTTCATTTCACTCCTTCTTTGTATCCATACAAAATAGTGATCATTCAATAACAATGTTTCAATTTTATTCATAACAGTATGCAATCATTTCATCAATGTTTTGTTATGACGTTGTCACGTTAAACTATCGTCCATAAACCGACTTTACAGACAACCAACTTTTTTTTATCAAGAAAATGAATAATGGTGTTAAAAGTAAGAAATCGTTGGCAAATTTGGTACAGACATCAAGAGTGGAGAAACAAGGGCGAGTTAAAGCAACACCTATTATTAAAAATGTTAGACAAATGGGTAAAGGTCTCAGGAACATTGTAATTAAATGTTTCTTAATGCCTAACGAAAAAGACACATTTCCGTAGAACAATCACTTATCCAAAAATTAATTTATTCTCGACTAATAAGTAGGGCCATGAAGTTCGCGAAAAAATTTGAATGCCCATTAGACCGCAAAAAGGTATGCCCACGCCAACGGTTTCCTCCTTGTGACTGGTGGCCGCCTGCAAGAGAAGACAGCCCTATTTCACAGTGCAGATCAGAACGCTTTTTCTCCCGCACTGTATGGCTGTGATTCATGTACTAATAGTAAGCATGTGCTTGAACGAAACTGAACAAGTCATGAAACATAGACAATACTAGTGTTTTAACTCTCAGCTAGTCTCGAAATCTTTTCGCAGAAAATGCATGCTCTTATTAATAAGGAAGTGATGAAGATAAACTTAGTATTTCTGCACTATTAAAATATAATTATTGATTACTATTTTTAGATTTACAAAAGATACCTGATATCATCATAAGGCTGATGATATAATAAGTTGCGAACCATCATTCAAAAATTTTACGTTATTAACGTAAGAATAAATCGTCCGTCCAGGTATGGCCATTTTGTTAATGCTTTGTCACTAACGCTAGCCTATACCGACGCCACGCAACATATTAACATTTGCGAGCGATATTTTGATTGCATTGATATTACGTTAATAAACTTTAACCCGCCACTCTTAAATATCATATTGAATAATTTCATTAGCCTCTTTGAAGTGTTAAATGGCACAATCATATGAACATTCAAATACACAACTGACTTACATATATTAAGACTATAATAGATCTCAAGTTCTACCGGACAATTGATTAAATTGATGAGCTAGCAAACATTCTAAACGTAAATTTATTTGTACATTTTTAACGGTGTGCTCATCGCATAGGCGTACCCAGAAATTTTTTTTGGGGGGTGTTCTTCCAGATTTTTAAGAAAAACTCCATAAACACCAAAAATTAATTATTTCTTGAGTAAATAAATAGAATAGTCTCAAATTTCATTTTTTAACCTGGGCTATTGTTGATATGTAATTTGTACGTAATTTTTCTTTCTATTAACTTAAGTAAGTTCACATTACAATATTAAAATACCTACAAAAAAAACCAAAAAGATGTGTGTGTGTGTATGTGTGTGTGTATATATATATATTTATATTTATATTTATATTTATATTTATATATATATATATATATATATATATATAAATTAGTTAACAAATTTACGTACGCACTTTACAAACTTATTCCTAATAAGTTGACGGCCGGAATTACAATAGCCCCGTCCATCCGTCATGTTAATTACGTGACCTGCACCCAATAACATGGACTGAAAAATGTCATCCACTCGTCCGTCTAAAGCTTGGTAACTTTATAGTTTTGATGGGTGAACGGATGAAACTATAACCTCCTAATGTCTTCTAGGTGTTTGCATATAAAATATTATATTAAAATGTATTAAAGTTTATTTAATTGTTTAGCTG